>NC_044554.1:41047702-41185202 GCF_007565055.1 Rhinopithecus roxellana
AAAAAGAAGGTGCAGGTCCTCTCCTGCCTTCTAAAAAGAGAGGCTGGGCGTGGTGGTTCATGCCTGTAATCCCAGCATTTTGGGAGGCTGAGGTGGGCAGATCACTTGAGATCAGGAGTTCAAGACCAGCCTGACCAACACGGTGAAGCACAGTCTCTACTTAAAATACCAAAATTAGCCGGGCATGGTGGCGCATGCCCGTCATCCCAGCTACTTGGGAGGCTGAGGCACAAGAATTGCTTGAACCTGGGAGATAGAGGTTGCAGGTTGCAGTGAGCCGAGGTCATGCTACTGCACTCCAGCCTGGGTGACAGATTGAGACCCTATCTCAAAAAACAAAAATTAAGAAATAAAAATAAAATGTTAGAGAGTATATCTATAATGACTTCTTAATGTGTCAGGGAGTTTTCTTTTTAGTAGGAAGAAAAAATCATTCTACTAAAAATATGTCCTCTGTCTCCCAACTAGAATTTCCTCCCCATGTCACTACTAGCCATTGCTGTCTCCTATTCTTTTATCAAATATTCTCCATATTATTGCTGTAAGTACTGGACAGATATCATAAGTAAAATATGTCTACCTGGTTACTAAGAAAAATCCCACATTTATTTTATGTATTTTGTAATAGCTTTACATATTTGTTCACCCGTAACATTTTGGTTTAAAGGCTTCATTAAGCTTTCATTGTCCAATAGCAAAGAAGTATGAAGTAGATACCCCTTACTTTGCTGTGTTAACTATTTTTTTTTTTTTTTTTTTTTTGGAGACAGAGTCTCGCACTTTCGCCCAGGCTGGAATGCAGTGGCGCAATCTCGGCTCACTGCGAACTCTGCCTCCTGGGTTCACGCCATTCTCCTGCCTCAGCCTCCTGAGTAGCTGAGACTACAGATGCCCGCCACCACACCCAGCTAATTTTTTGTATTTTTAGTAGAGATGGCATTTCACCGTGTTAGCCAGGATGTTCTGGATCTCCTGACCTCGTGATCCACCTGCCTCGGCCTCCCAAAGTACTGGGATTACAGGCTTGAGCCACCGCACCCGGCCTGCAGTGTTTATTTACTTTTTATTTATTTTTTATTTTTTGGTGATTTCCTTTTACCATTAGCTACCAGCTGTCAGGTATTTTCATATAGACAGTTGTGGCATTATAGTTTCTTTGGTTAGATCTCTCTCTCTCTCTCTCTCTCTCACGCACACACACACACACACCCACACCCACACATGTATGTATTGTAGATATAAGTACTGGAATTTAGCAGAGCTTTTTAAATAAATGGGCTAGTCTACATGCCTTTCTATTCTTTTCCTTCTAATAATCTTACACGAATAAGATTATAGTTATAAGTCAGACAGCAATTGCATGGCACCTGTAGATTTTGAGTAAGAAGTAAAATTAACTTCAGTTGATTATAGTTTTTTTCCATCATTAATTTAATCTAAATTTCTTTAGATGGCTAAGGTAAATGAAATTATATTCTCAATTGCTTGTCTGGTCTAATATTACCAAAAAACTAACTGTTAGAGACTGCTTTAATTATTTGAAGTGTTTGAAGACATTTGAGAGAGTATTGTAGAATTTATTCTTATATTAATGCAATTAATATATTAAGATTCGACCCCATCAAATTATGTATTAGTCATCCAGAATTGAGAGACATGGTTGTAAAAATAATCATTAAGATGTGTGATATTTACTTAATTTATTCCTTTAGAGATACCAGAATAATTATTTATATCTGTTTGCTAATTGCTTACCCCAAATGTTTGGTCAGTAAATCAGAAAAATATTAGAGGTATCCAAAGGAACAGACACACTGCAATGTGTTGTAATATGCCTCCATTGCCCGTGAATTATTAATATAATGTTACTCTGGAGGGATAGCATAATGTTTTGGAAATAATGCACACTCCAGAATAAAAAGGCCTGAATGTGAATTCTAGGCCCATCTCTTCCTTTCTGTTTAATCCGAGGTTAACATGAGCCTCCACTTACTTAAGTCTAAATTAGTAATAATTATATCTGCTTCACAGGTTCTGAGAGGAACTTGTAGCTCAGTACAGCAAATAGTAGGCATTACCTCAAGGGCAGTAAACATAATATTCAACCAGGGATCCACTTTCTAGGCTCACCTCACCACCCAGTCCCTGGGTGTCTTGGTGGAGTTGTTCATCTCTCTGTATTGTAGTTTTGTTGTAAGGGGGATACATTAAAATTTACTTTTCTCACTTTAAATATTTACATGAGGATTAAATTATTTATGTACAATTATTAGAAAATTGTATAACAGTAGGCTGGGCGCAGTGGCTCATGCCTGTAATCCCAGCACTTTGGGAGGCCGAGGTGGGTAGATCATGAAGTCAGGAGTTCTAGACCAGCCTGGCCAACATGGTGAAACCCCTATCTCTACTAAAGATACAAAAAAAATTAGGCAGTCATGGTGGCGTGCATCTACAATCCCAGCTACTTTGGAGGCTGAGGCAGGAGAATCGCTTGAACCCAGGCGGTGGAGGTTACAGTGAGCCAAGATCACACCATTGCACTCTAGCCTGGGCAACAGGGTGAGACTCCATCTCAAAAAATAAGTAAATAAAAGAGAAAATTATGTAAGAGTAGACAAATGTGTACAACATTATTGTCATCAAAGAAATGAAAGCAGCTTAATGGTAATTGATCATCCTGTTTTTAAGCTACTAGATCAAAGAAAGTGATATGCCCACTTGTCCTTTACTGTCCTTATGAGTTGCCTTTCCATGTTGGTACAAGGGTAGAAGCTGCTGTCTAGGTTATTTTAGGCAAATTGAGTCAAAAATAAGCAGAGTTATTCAATATATACACATTTTTTTTTACCAGCAGCTCAATGAGAGTTTCTGTTATATATCAAGGGGCTAATGTGGCATAAGTTTTTTTTGGGGGGGGGAATCCTAACTAGAAAATTGGGTCTGTTCTTAAATTGTAAATGTGTGTACATCAAAGCCATTGTAAGGATAAATTGAAGTCTGATAGTGTACATGTGTACATAGTTTCAGTACACATTGGCGAAATATCCTGCTGATTGCTGATTGAAAACAGTTGTTAATTCTCTACTTCACTAAATTCAGAGTGGAAAACTTTCCTTAATAAAGAACAGATTGAGGAGATCCAAGACCTTACTGTGTGGGAATTAATGGCAGATGCATATACTGGTAGTTAAAATGTTTCATTAGATGTTAATGTCTTGCTGTGTTTTTAATTGTTCAGGAATTAGCCTCTAGAATATTAAAACCATCTGTTTGTTATGATGAAACAGAATGCTTAAATAGTTATTAATTTGTGTTGTCTTTTTTTGAGGGATAATCTGTAAAACTTTGATCTGTTTGGAGTTTAGGGAATTTGGAATATGGAAGTGAAAAATAATTTTAAAACACACTAGTGTCCTGAATAGCTGAAGTATGTCTTCTTTTCCTCCCACTTACCCACTGCATGTATTTTATATGTATTCTTTCTCTCCTTTAAAGGAGGATGAGTTGACTTTTTTTATTCCATGGTGTGATGAGAATCTATTAAACAGAGCTGGTTTAACAGTTGATTTAAACTTAGAGATTATCTTTGTACATGTGGATTATTTTGCATTGAAGATCAAGACAGAATTTAGACATTTAGAGGAATGAAGGACAGCTAAAGTTTTTAACTCTAAGGATGTACTTTTACTACTGTATTCCACTAGCTCTGCATAACCGTTGAGGGCTTACAGACTACAACTGGCATGGGTTCTAGTCTTGACTCTACTGTTTTATGCCTTGCGACCTGGCACAGATTAGTCTTTCTCAGCTTTAGTTTCTTTGTCTGTAAATTGGGAAGTACAATTTAATTTATAGCCTTTTTTTTTTTTTTTTTTTTTTTTGATGCTTAGGAATAATACAGGAAGACTGCATATTTGTCTTTTGTTTTGTTTTTATAGAGCTGGGATCTTGCTCTGTCACCCAGGCTGGAGTGCAGTTGCCAATCATAGCTCACTGCAGCCTCGAAGTGCTGGGGTCAAGCAATCCTCCCGCCTCAGTCTCCTGAGTAGCTGGGACTACAGGCATATGCCACAGTTCCTGGCAGTGTTTAAATTTTTTTTAACGATTGAGTCTTGCTATGTTTCCCATGCTGATCTTGAACTTCTGCCTCAAGTGATCCTCCAGCTTCAGCCTCCCAAAGTGGTGAGATTACAGGCATAAGCACACACCTGGACCCACATTTCTTTTGTTTCTTTCTTGAAACAAACAATAATTAATAATTAATATGCTTTCTTTCTTGAATATTAATTGCTTTCTTTCTTGATTACATGGAGCCAGTGAGATATTTTGGATGCTACTGAGAATATACATTAGCACTATAGCTGTAAGAGCCAGAAATAAACCCTTCATTTACTAGCCTCTCCCCTGTGTTGATAGCCAAACAATGTTGCATTTAAGTTCTTACCCCCAAAATGAAAATCTCAGCTAATGTCACCTTGGCTCTGGTTAATTGCCCAGATGTGTAGAGCTACAGTGGAGAGAACTCATCTACCTGTGCATGAGATCCCAATTGATGTCTCCAGGGGGCCTAGTATTTGTCTTTTTATCTATGAGTTTGGCTAAGAAAATTTGTTTACTTCTCATAAATTTGTATTAATCAGCTAAAATCATGCCAAGATTTAGAAGTTTTATATAGTTGAATCTTTCTGCATCTTGGAGAAATTCCACGTGTTTAGACCAAAAATGAATGATATTTGGGAAATCCATGGTTCTCTTTACGTTTCCTTTACCTCACTTGCTCCTCAGTCAAAATTAGATTATCTAATTTCCTAAGTTTGTTTTGCCCAGATTAAAAATTGGAGGGTCTTTATAAATCTTCTGGAGCTGAGTGAAAGTCACTTGCTCTATGGAAGTGAAGTTTGTTGTAAACCCTGAGTCTCTAATTCAGGTTCCTCAGAGGCCAGGCTCATAATGTGAATAGGTGACACAGGACAATGTTGGGTGTGGAGTCTTCTTTGTCATGGTGCTCCATTGACCCTTTATAGCATTAGTGCAGTTAGTGCTCTCGTTTCCAGGGGAAACACCCTCTTGCTAACTGGACCGTGCTGGCACTGGAGCTCATATAAATGATTCATTCAGTATCAAAAGAACAATCAGGCCAGGTGTGGTGATGCAAGCCTGTAATCCTAGCATTTTGGGAGGCCCAGGTGGAAGGATCATTTGAGTCCAGGAATTCGAGACCAGCCTTGGTAATGTGGCAAAATCCTGTCTCTCAAAAAAAATATAGAAATTAGCTGGGCATGGTAGTACACACCTGTAATCCCAGCTACTGGGGAGACTGAGGTGGGAGGATCTCTTGAGCCCAGGAGTTCAAGGCTGCAGTGAGGTATGATCGTACCACTGCACTCCAGGCTAGGCAGTAAAGCAAGAACCTATCTCCAAAACAAAAAACAAAACAAAAAAATCTTTATACCATCTCCACAGAAAGCGCCATCTTAAAAATTTACCCAGGATTTATTTTATAAAGATTATTGTTGTTATTAAGAAATCAGTGTTTGTTAGTACATATTTTAAAAGCTTTCTGTCATTGCAGGATATGTTGGAAAAAAGTTTTTGCTGGACTGATCTTTAACAAAATAAGAAAAGGAGTTTTTTTTTTTTTTTTCCCCCACACTTGTTAGGTAAAATAAATAGGGTTTTTAAATGCTTCATATTATCCAAATTACATAAAAGTGGCAATCTCATCAGTAAGTATGTATAATACTAAGAGAGCTATTAACTTTTCTTGGTAGTGGTTTTTGACCTTTTGCTGAACAAGTACTTTAAAAATGTTCAAATGCCAGGATGAAGATTTCTTAAACTAACTGTAATTATATGCAACTTTTTCTTTATAATCCTATACCTCACTACCTAAAATATCTTAAATTGCATATGATCACTGTTTCAAGAACAGAATCAGTGATAGCACATTTTGAAGACTATGGAATCTAAAGGTTGATTTTGTATGCTCACTAGCACATATGACACTTTTCATGTTACCACTCAGCTTTTGAACTCTCCTTATTGGCCAATCCCAGAAGAGAAGCTTTTTTTTTTTTTTTTTTTTTTTTTTTTTAAGACTGAGTCTAGCTCTTTGGCCAAGCTGGAGTTCAATGGTTCAGTGGTGTGATCTCAGCTCACTGCAACCTCCACCTCCCAGGTTCAAGCAATTCTCCTGCCTCAGCCTCCCGAGTGGCTGGGATTACAGGCACACACCACTACGCCCAGCTAGTTTTTGTATTTTTAGTAGAGACAGGGTTTCACCTTGTTGGCCAGGATGGTCTCAATCTCCTGACCTTGTGATCTGCCACCTTGGCCTCCCAAAGTGCTGGGATTACAGGCGTGAGCCACTGCGCCCAGCCAACAAGGTTTTTATGACCCAGTTACACTCCTTGATAATAGTTCCAAGGGCCATTCTGTGGGAGATTTCAGACTGTCTTACATGTATCTGACCTTAAAATATTATGCGTACTGAGTAATTAAATATTTATTGAATAAATTCTAGACATTGTCTGGGCTCTGGATACATTATAGTGAACAAAGCAGATAAAAATCTTGGTTCTGATAGATTTTATCATCTAGTTGTGGTATGCTGGTGAGACTTTGGGGGAGACAAAGGACAAACAAAATTAATAAACTATGCATTACATTAGGAGGTGTTAAGTGCAGGCAGGGTTGTATTGTACATAGGGTGATTAGGGAGTCTCACTGAGAAAGTAGCGTTTAAAAAAAGATCTGAAGAAGGGAGGTAGTGAGGAATGTGACCTTCTTTGGGTTGAACATTTCATATGGAGAATCCAGCAAGTACAAAGACTCTGAGTTGGGAGCATGCCTAGCTTTTTTGAGGAAGAGTGGGAAGGATAATAAAACTGTTAAGAGTGAGCAGAGACTAGTAGAAAATGAGATCAAAGAAATCATTTGGGAGCCAGAGCAGGGACTGACTGCTTTGTAGGCCATTGTAATGACGAGCAAAGGACTGATAGGTAATGGCCAGAGAGGTAGGAGGAAAAGCAAGAGTGAAGCAGAGTGGTTCAAGTATGAGGGAGTGATTGTGTCTGATGCTATGGTTATGTCAATAAGATGAGGACTGAGAATTACCACTGCGTTTAGTATTATAAAGGTTGTTAATGACTGGACAGCCTTTATGCCAGGCAGGAGGAACATTTGCCCTGGACCTTGCTCTGACCCTTCTTAAACCACTCCCAGAGTGGAGGGGTTCAAAGGATGAAACATTTGCCTGTTTGGAGCCGGCTGCTTCTTTTAGCTTAATTACCTCTTTAAAGGCCCTATATATACCTATAGTCACGTTCTAAAGTAATGGGGGTTAAGGCTACAACATGTGAATTTTGGGTGGAAACAATTAAGTTTATTTTATTTATTTTATTTTATTTTTTTTTGAGACCGAGTCCACCTCTCGGGTTCAAACAGTTCCCTAGCCTCAGCCACCTGAGTAGCTGAGATTACAGGTGCAAGCCACCATGCCTGTCTAATTGTTCTATTTTTAGTAGAGACGGGGTTTCACCATTTTGGACAGGCTGATCTTGAACTCCTGATCTCATGTTATCTGCCCGCCTCGGCCTCCCAAAGTGCTGGGATTACAGATGTAAGCCACCACGACTGGCCTCACAATTAAGTTTATAATAGAGATATGTTTTGAACTTAATATGCTTGGCTATTAATATTTGGATATGTTCTCAAATATTCTAGAACATAGGCTGGGAGCAGTGGCTCACGCCTGTAATCCCAGCATTTTGGGAGCCTGAGGCAGGCAGATCACAAGGTCAAGAGATAGAGACCATCCTGGCTAACATGGTGAAACTCTGTCTCTACTAAAAATACAAAAAAATTAGCCGGGCGTGGTGGCACGTGCCTGTAGTCACAGCTCCTCAGGAGGCTGAGGCAAGAGAATCGCTTGAACCAGGAGGTGGAGGTTGCAGTGAGCCGAGATCGTGCCACTGCACTCCAACCTGGCAACAGAGCGAGACTCCGCCTCAAAAAAATAAAAATAAAAAAATATATATATATATTTAGAATCTAAATATATGTATTTATATTCTAGAACATGCATTTATGAGACCCATCCCATCTCCTAAACATACTTGGCTTTTTAAAAGGGTGAACTCTGGCTGGGCGCGGTGGCTCACACCTGTAATCCCAGCACTTTGGGAGGCCAAGGCGGGTGGGTCATGAGATCGAGACCACCCTGGCCAACATGGTGAAATCCCCTCTCTACTAAAAATACAAAAATTAGACGGGTGTGGTGGCGTGCGCCTGTAATCCCAGCTACTCAGCAGGCTGAGGCAGGAGAATCGCTTGAACCCGGGAGGTGGGGGTGGCTCTGAGCTGAGATGGCACCACTGCACTCCAGCCTGGGCAACAGAGTGAGACTCCCTTTCAAAAAAAAAAGCCTGGGCGTGGCGGCTCACACCTGTAATCCCAGCACTTTGGGAGGCCGAGGCAGGTGGATCACGAGGTCAGGAGATAGAGACCATCCTAGCTAACACGGTGAAACCCCGTCTCTATTAAAAATACAAAAAATTAACGGATGTGGTGGCAGGCGCCTGTAGTCCTAGCTACTCGGGAGGCTGAGGCAGGAGGATGGCATGAATCTGATAGGCTGAGGCAGGAGAATCGCTTGAACCCGGGAGGTGGAAATTGCTCTGAGCTGAGATCTTGCCACTGCACTCTAGCCTGGGCGACAGAGCGACACTCTGTCTCAAAAAAAAAAAAAAAAAAAAAAGGTTAACTCTGGTGTGTGGTATACCAGTTCAGTTCTGTCCTCATGGAAGTAATATGGCCTTTCATGGGATAGTCACTAATGATAAGTTTAGTGACATATAATTTATTGAGATAGCTATGGACAGTGTAGGGGCTTAGTCTTAATGAGATTTTAATTTTTGGCTGCATTTGAAATGAACTGGGATCAAAACAGTGGCAAGTTGGATAGAGATTTGCTGTCAAAAGTTATTTTCAAGAAGTTCTGATAGCTTGCAACCAAAGTATTTTATATTATAACAAATTCTAGATGCTCATAATTTTTCAATTAAAATGGATAACCAGTAAGTGTATGGGTTAGAAAAGAACAATGCTTTTTCCAGAAACAAAGTTTTAAAAACTTGTTCTTATGGCAGTTTTAAAACATATTTGAAAGTAAAGATAACAGTATAATGAACCCAGCATCATCGAACTTCAACAATTAAGACATGGCTAATCTTACTTCCTCTATATTGCTACACTTCCCCCTCCCCCAGTAGGTACTGCTTCCCCTTTCCCCTGAATTATTTTATAAAATAAAACTCAGACTCAAGATATCTCACCCATTAATGTTTTACTGTGTATCTGTAAAGGACTCTGCTTTTTTACTGTAACTACAACAAAATGTGAATAATAATTCCAGGTTGGGAGCTGTGACTCATGCCACATATACACATACATACACAAAAATTAGCCGAGTGTGGTACTCAGGAGGCTGAGGCACAAAAATCACTTGAACCTGCCTCGGCTTCCCAAAGTGCTGGGATTACAGGTGTGAGCCACCATGCCTGGCCCAAATTGTTCCATTTTTGGTCAGTGGGAATCTCTTCAGTTTGACTCCCAAGCCCCTTTGTCAGGGTCTTGCTAGGATGACAAGGTGTTCCAGACTCATCTTACATATTTCCTTTCTCAGACCTTCAGTTGGACACTTTTAGTTTTTTCAGGTTAGAATGGGAAAAACAAAAGATAGAAGGCATTTTATATTTGAGGGTGGTGGCTATTTTAATGAATGCCAGGCCATTTAAAAAGTTATTGAAACATGTTTTATAAAAATAGAAAATCATTAAAAGTAAGGTTTGTGTGTTTATTTTTATATTCATCCTTGAAAACCAAATAATATTGTCTCTAAATTACTTTTTAATGATCAAAATCTTACTTTAAGAAAGCTGAAAACTATACTAAAGCAATCAAATATTCCATCATCACATTATTTTTGCATTGTGTATGTGTATTGTGTGTGAATTTCTGAGCCTATTTGAAAACAGATTTATCATTTAGTCCATGGTTATACTCAAGGAATGCCAAATGCCATCTGTTCATTTCTGGGCTTTCTCTTTAATTCTTGTACATCTTTTGTACATTTCCATTCTTGTACATCTCTTTTTCTCTATTGTTTAGACTTTTTGGTCAAAAATTTAAAACTTTTCTAATTGGCAGTTGATTGAAAGAGATAATTTATTATCTAAAGATCTGGAATCAATAGACAGGAATGTCTGGGTTACTATGATAAGGGGTTATGGAGACCAAGGTTTTATCATGCAGATAAAGCCTCCAGGTAGCAGGCTTCAGAGAGAATAAATTATAAATGTTTCTCATCAGACTTAGAGAGTCTGTTCTGTTAGTAATTCTGAAAGGGAGGAAGGTATTATGAGGCATGTCCAGCCCTTGTCCCCCGTCATGGCTTGAATCCATCCCTCAGGTTAGCCTTAGAATGCCCTTGCCAAGAGGAAGAGTCCATTCAGATGGTGAGGGGGCCTTAGAATTTCATTTTACAGCATAATTAAACCTAGGAATAGTATCTAAGTTATAGATAGATATGTGAGTTATATATCAAGCACTGCCTTTTACACTTCCATTTTCTTGCCTTCACATTATTAGGTTATGAAGAAATAGTATCACAATATCCTTTTGGCCTAATAATAGAGAGTAGAGTTACAATTCTCTTGATAAGCAGTAGAACATTATTAAGTTCTGCTGTCTGGATTGAGTGTGTCTATAGTAATGATATCAAAGTCGGTCACATCTCTCTCAATTTTCTTAACTGCTTCTTATTTATGTTTGAGGCTATATAGTTAGATTGATCTTGGCTTATTTTCCTCTTTAAATTTTATTAGGGCTGGGCACAGTGGCTCATGCCTGTAATCCCAGCACTTTGGGAGGCCAACGTGGGTGGATCACCCGAGGTCAAGAGTTCAAGACCAGCCTGGCCAACATGGTGAAACCCTGTCTCTACTAAAAATATAAAAATTAGCCAGGCATGGTGGTGGGCGCAGCTACTCGGGAGGCTAAGGCAGGAGAATCGCTTGAACCCAGGAGGTGGAGGTTGCAGTGAGCAGAGATCGCGCCATTGGACTCCAGCTTGGACAACAAGAGCGAAACTCCATCTGAAAAAAATAAATAAATAAATACATAAATAAAATAAATTATTAACTTACAGTTTTTCTACTGCTATGAAGTCCACTGAACCCCTTTAAGTAATATGTGTGTTTGGCAGCTGGAAGCACTCCAGTAGTTTTTATTTTCTAAGCTAATAGCACAATTTTAAGTCATTTCCTGTATAATAATACCTTAAGTGTTTATTGGGAATATCATTAACACAGATAAATAACTTTTCAAAGTCCAAGCATATCCAGAAATCCTGTTTCTTACTTTGCATTAATGAAACTGTTCTAATTGCATTAGAGTGACTTTATGATACATGAATTTTGAGGGAATACCAAACTTTCTTATTTAAAATCCACCGTAGTAGGCAGAGTTCCAAGATGACCCTAGAAATACTTGCCCCTTATTTACTCTCATGTTTTCCTATGTAGCACAGTTGACTTTATGAAAGGAAGTTCTTCTGTAAGCCTGACCTAATCAAGTGAAGTATTAACAGGATCCTGACTTTCTGGAGTAAGAGATTAAACTGATGGGATCTTTCCTTTCTAAAATAAACTGCTTTGTTAGAATGTAAGTTAGATATCATAAAATTCACTCATTATAATGGTACAAGCTGATTAATTTTAGTAAACTTAAAGAGTTATGCAATCATCACCATAAAACATTGCCACCACCTCTAAAATTTCCCTTGTGACCATTTGCAAATTGGTAGAATCTTAAATTCTTGTGAAAAATCCTGTTAGAACTTGGTGGGCTATACTTTAATATGTTATTAAATTTAATTTGCTATATTTCTTCAGATTTTTGCAGCTTTTTAAATTAGGAAGGTCATCCTGTAGTTTCATTTTTTGTTTTGTCACTAGATTTTGGCACAAATTAACTTTCCATATTTTTTCATGTTCTGGAACAAATGTTGTTAAATCTTCTTAAAAACTTTAGACTGTTTAATTATGATTTTGAAAGTATCACTGTAGAATGTTTACTTTTGTATTTAGAAATTTATCTTTTGTTTTGTTTTGCTTGCCATCTCTTTTATACTTAGATGTGTTAGAGGTGTATGTCATATCTTTATGGGTTACCCCCAGATTATACTATAGTTTATTAACTGTACAATATTTTAATTTCTAATTATGTTCTTCTCGTTTTTAGAATTCTCTTCCTCTGATTTTACCTATACTTGCCTTTTTGTCTTATTTCTTTTTTGTTCATTTTAAGCTTTATAATTAGGCCATTTATTTCTGTTCTTTCACGTTTAATAGAAAATGCATTAAGTCCATGAGTTAACTTCTAGCAAAGATTTTACAGTGTCTTATAAGTTTTAAAATTTATAAATTTATAATTTTCATTTTCTTAATTTTTAAGTGGTGTATGTGTGATTTTGTCTTTTACCCAGTTGTAATTGTAGAGAGACTTTAAAAAAATTATTTAGGTGATATGGATATTCAGCATAAAATGCTGTTATTACTTTTTATCATAGAGAAGTCTGTTCATATAATTTTTACATTTTGAGATTTATTCTTATATTCTTTGTTACCTAGTATATTATCAGTTGGTGGTAATGTCCCATAGATCCTCTAGGTGTGTCTCTTTAAGTTACTCAATTTACTGTGGGTTGACTAAGTCAAACTTCATTTTTTAACCTCTGCATCCTTTTTCATTGTTTTGTTTTCTTGTTCCTTGATTAGTAGGATGCTAAAGCCTCCCACCTTCTTTTGCTTTCTTTTATTATTTAGATTTTTTTTACTTTATATAATTTTATATAATGCCTTATAACTTAAGACTTCAGAGGTATAAAAGGTAAAGATTTTACCCTTTCATCACAGTAAAATGACTTTGACAGGCGATTTTTACCTACTAATTTCTAATCGTGTGTCTTTTTCTCTCTCTCTTTTTTTTAATTTAGGAGTTCTTTGTAACTAATACATAATGGGATCTCAATGTGTTGATTGATCTATCTATCCATTTATCTGTCTTACCCAACATAAACCAGATTTTTTTTTTATTTTTAAATGTGAGCTTAATGTATTTATATTGTTATCAGAACACTTTGTTTTACGCTTTGCTTTCTTGCCACTTTTCTTATTTTCTTTCTCTTTCTCTATTATGATTTGAATTATTTTATATTTTATAATGATTTGGAAGGCAAATATTTTTAACATGTAAATTTTACTAATGGTTAGCTTCAGGACTATCAAATTGTTACTTAAAACACTTTCTCTAACTATTGTAGATAACAAAAGAACCTTTGATTCTGTGATCCCAGAAAAATTCCTTGCCCTGCCCTTGTGTCCAAAATTTGTTAAATTTTGGCTTTTATGCACAACTTGGCACTGTACATTTAAAAGTACAACAAGTTTTCTTTTTTAAAAATAGTTTTTCTATCCAACTTTATAATTTTACTTGTAGTTATTTTGTGTTTGCTTATTTTGATTCATCAGCATTTTTCATTAAGTTTTTTAGTTTGGTTTATGTGCCTCTCATCTGAAATACCCTTTAAAACTTAAGGAATAAAATAGTACAAATTCAATCCAGGATACTTTCCCAATTTGGGGACAATTTTATCTTGAAAAAAAAAAAACAGTATTTTTCAAGATTAAATGCTTGACTGCTTTGATGGTAGTGAAGTCTATGGGTATATTAAAATTTTCTTGAAAAAGGAATCTTTTGAGCTTACTGAAACATTCCCCAGATTTTGTATAGAGTTCATTTACATTCCTACAGGAAAACCCATCTGTCTGAAAAAGTATATGTGCTGCTTTGAGGAACCAAATTTGTGAAAGGAGATTCCATTTGGACACTCTTCTACATTGCCTGCATAATTCACATCATTCCTCTCAAATTCCAGGCACAGATATATTCTCCACATAATTTATCCTTCTGTAAATTTTGTTTGATGGATTAATGACACCTACTGGGCATGTAGCATCTTTTTGAAACTCTTCATATCCAAGCTGAAAAGAATGGGAAAGTCCAACTCCCAAATTCTGAGCAGATGTGCACAGAATTGCGCTACCTTCATGCAGTCTAGGGTGATGGGACTTCGTTCCATGTTCATTAGCAGTGATATAACCATGGATCGTTATTTTCCTAATTAGCCATTAATAACAGTTAACACTATAATGGAATCACAATTTCAGAATTTGGAGCATATATTGTTGACAATGAAATCTAATGAAAAACAAAGTAGCTTCTTACGTTTTATAAAACATGTTAATCTCATTGATAGAATTACTGCCACTCATGGCAGATACCAGCTTTCTTTCATTTTGCCTATTTATTTCTCATTGTGGTGCCCAAACTATTTAATATGTAATACTCTAATGGGAAGAAGCTTCTCACATTAGAGAGTGGATTATAGTAATTTTTAAATAAACAAGGTCCTGAAGTATGTAAAGGCTGATGGTAAGAAATCTTACTGAAAGCTTACTGTATCAGTTAGAAGAAAAGCTTTCTTGTAATAGCAGTCATGGATGCTCATACAAATCAATGCAAGCAGATCAATTTTTCTTAGCTCTTTAAATGTTTAAGTCAGCACCTGGCCTTTGTGATGTCTCTTGGTTGTAGGTAATAGCTGGGAATTTCAGGTGAAGGATTACAACTTCTGAGTTTGTTATGCTACCGCAAATGGTCCATTGGATGTGGCTAAAATGCTAGTTTGAAAATATATTCGGCTGGGCACGGTGGCTCACGCCTGTAATCCCAGCACTTTGGGAGGCTGAAGTGGGCAGATCACCTGAGGTTGGGAGTTCAAGACCAACCTGACCAACATGGAGGAACCCCATCTCTATTAAAAATCCAAAATTAGCTGGGTGTGGTGGCGCATGCCTGTACTCCCAGCTACTTGGGAGGCTGAGGCAGGAGAATCACTTGAACCCAGGAGGTGGAGGTTGTGGTGAGCCGAGATTGCACCATTGCACTCCAGCCTGGGCAACAAGAGTGAAACTCTGTCTCAGAAAAAAAAAAAAAAGAAAGAAAGAAAGAAAATATATGCATGGGATTAGGAATGAATACTTCTTTGCCTGAAATCTTGTGGTTTAGCTTTAGTACTTAGTGTAGTCAATTCATTTCTTTGAAATATTGAGCTGTCTGACAGCTTAAAATCCTAAGTTTCCTTTAAACTTGAGCCTGGCTTTGGAGGAGAAAGGGGTGGATTTTATGTAAGGCTCTCTGAAGAGAATTCACTGAAGTGCTTTTTGCTGGCAGGGCACTGGGAAGGCTAGCAGGCTGCTTCCTCTCAGTCCTTCTTGGGTTTTGCCCTTAGCCTAGATCAACATTTAGTCAGATAATTTACGTCAGGGCCACTGAAGTGTGTTTTTATGCCTTGGTAAAGTCATCATTTTCCTTTCATGAAGAAGCATGGAAAAGGCCCAGGTGCAATGCCCAGGTTTTGTTAAGCCAGTTGGATATTAGTAAAAGCCCTGACGTTCTTTATATTCTTAGTTTCCAGCTGGATATGAAGCTCTCATCTAAGTTGGGAACTGAGTTTTTATTATTAGTTTTTTAAATAGAGACGAGGTCTTGCTATGTTTTCTGGGCTGGTCTTGAACTCCTGGGCTCAAGTGATCCCCCTGCTTCGGCCTCCCAAAGTGCTGGGATTATAGACATGAGCCACTGTGCTCAGCCATAAAGGTATTGATCACATATCACCTAACAAGATTCTTTTCCTTGTGACTGTACTATAGTCAGGTACCACAAAGAAATTGAAAACGTGTTATGTGGAGAATACTAGTATGCTACAGAATCATTACTTCCATGTCAAATGTAACATCTAACTGTGCACTGAGAATTACTTTTTTCATCCATATCTTGGGGGTAGTTCTACCTGCCCTTACTTAACTCAGAATCAGTGGGGTAAGAGTTTGATACTGCTTGTGAATTAGAGGGCCCATGCCACATGCAGACTTTATTAATAATCGGTATAACTGTGTTATAACAATAGGCTTTTTGAGCTTGAAAAATGTATCATAATTATCAAGGCATTTAATGAAGAATGACGTGCTAGCTAAATTTTGAAGGCATATTAAAAATATAAATAATAGAAAGAAAGAGCTCTTCAAAGACCATAGCGGAGGGGGTAAGATCTGAGCCTTAAAAAACATCTTGAAGCACAGAGAAGGTAAGGGTGAACATTCCAGACAGAGGGAATCTGGTGTGAAAAAAAGTACAGAGCAGGAATGGACAAGAAAAGTTCAGGAAATGGAGACAAGGCGATGCTCATTTTAGATCAAATCTCTCCTTTATTATCAGTATGAAATTGAAAAATTGGAGAGAATGACAATATTCTGAACTTTTATTCCATAGTAATAGCTAAAGCCTCATACAACTTGCATCTGAATTAACTTAGAATGAGGAGGTTTAGCATTAACTGAGGAGAAAACTAAGTACTTAAGAGCTCAGGAGGATACAAAGTAAAATTAGCATCAATTTTCTGGGCTCCTTTATAGAAGACTTCCCGGAGAAAGGGATTTTAGAAGAATATGATAAAAGTGAATTTCTGGAAAGGTTGATAGCAAAAAAGAATGCCTTGTTTTGAAGACGTGGGGGAAGCTGACTCTGTGAATGGTATGACCAGAAGTGAGGTCTGAACTGTAGTCTTTAAAGACTACAAGGAATGTTGATTCAGCCTCACTCTCTATTCATCTTGGTTTCATCTTCCCCTTGGCACCATAGCCACTTGAAATCCCTACAGGCAAAAGTTTGCTACTTATTGCCTGTTCTATTCTTTGAAATTCCCTCCTGTCTAGAAAAATGGAGCTTATGTTTAGTTTGAGATTTTCCATGTTTTCATTCATGCACCCATCTCTAATGTTTCTCGTTATTGTCTCCCCAAAGGAACTCTGTTTCAAATGAGACTGCTGATCATTTCCCAGTATGTTGCTTTCTCTGTCTTTGCTTTCTGCCTTTCTCTTCACTGGAGTGTCTTTCACTGTCCTCTGAGCCATGAGTTTAATCTACTTTTAAAATCCAAGGCTTCAGAAATCACTTCTCTGAACCTCCCTGGCTACTTTTTGGTTTCATTGAACATGTATCATCTCCTTGTGGTGTTGTATTTGCTTGTCTTGTGCTGCCTTTGTCTTGTTATATTGAAAACATTGTCAAGGGGCTGTGACTTGTAACCAATATACTACATTGCTTGGTGTTTCTGAAAATGTGGTTGGTGATGATATTGTAGACCAATGCTCCATATATTTATGACTTACAGTCTCATATAGACTGATGGTTTTCAATTTTACGTCTTTTTTCATTTTTAATGGAAAACCGGAGCTTGTTAAATGTGTAGAAACCACTAGAATATAAACTTCATGAGAGGACTTTTGTTTGGTTTTTTTGGTGTAGTAGCATATCTTCAGCACTTAATTCTCTCCCGGATGTGACACTTAATACATTATGTGTTGAAAAAGTGCTGATTTAATTTACTTAATCTGTAGGTCTTCATTGGTTCTTTTAAATATCCAGTAAGAAACCTCCAGGATGTTATCTCAATGAACAAGATCATTAGGTGTCATCCCACTGTTTGAAGGATGACATCACAGCATCTCATCATTTTTTTCCTAGGAGAAGAAAACTTTGTTTCATTTTGCTCTGATTTGTTTCTTTTTTTGAGACAAGACAGAAGAAAAAAGGTAAGAAATCATAGTTGGTGTAATCTCACTTCAGTTTATTCAATGTCTTTGGTCTTTTCATTACTGCAAAAAAATTGCAGTGGAACAGAAGAAAAAATTTGATGGAAAGACTACTTTCTAATTTATGGACCTTGGTTTGGCTTTTTAGATGTTTATTTAAGGCTTGCCCACTCTTTTCTCTACATTGACATTTCATGGTGAATATTTTGCTTATTCTACCCTCTGTGTTTTTTCTATGGCAACTTGCCTGGCAGTATTCAGAAACTGAGAAGAATGTTAAAGATCAGAACCTTAAATTGTTCACTTTTTTTTTTTTTTTTATGAAGTCTCACTCTATCGCCCAGGCTGGAGTGCACTGGTGCAGTCCCAGCTCACTGCAACCTCTGCCTCCTGGGTTCAAGTGATTCTCCTGCCTCAGCCTCCTGAGTAGCTGGGACTATAGGCATGTGCCACCACGCCCAGCTAAATTTTGCATTTTTAATAGAGGCGGGGTTTCACCATGTTGGTCAGGCTGGTCTCAAACTCCTGACCTCATGATCCTCCTACCTCAGCCTCCCAAAGTGCTGGGATTACAGGCGTGAGCCACTGTGCCTGGCTTTTCACTGTTGACAAGAATCAAAAACAGGAACTAAGAAGGAGACCACTAATTTTTTCCTTTTTCCTCTTTTCTTTTGCCTTTAGCTCAAGCCAGGACAGAACAGCTGCAGGGACAGTGACAGTGAAAGTGCCAGTGGAGAATCGAAGGGCTTCCACCGGAGCAGCTCTCGGGAAAGGCTCAGCGATGTAAGTTTAATTAAAAATAAATAAATAAATAAATAAACCAAAACCACTAGGCCACACACACACCATTGGTTCAAGTCTGAATTACATAACTTTCCCTCATCTTTAGAATTTTTTTGTCTACCCAAGCATTGCAGTTCACATTATCTTTGTATACCTATGTGAGCATTGTAATTATGGCATCATTCTAAAATGTCGTTTGAGCAAAAATGTATTTTGACGAATCATGAGGTAGGAGGAACTATTTGTTACCTTAGAAACAGCAAGGCTGGGCATAGTGGCTCATGCCTGTAATACCGGCGCTTTGGGAGGCTAAGGCAGGTGGATCACCTGAGGTCGGAAGTTCGAGACCAGCCTGACCAACATGGAGAAACCCCGTCTCTACTAAAATTACAAAATTAGCTGGTGGTGCATGCCTGTAATCCCAGCTACTCAGGGGTCTGAGGCAGGAGAATCACTTGAACCCAGGAGGTAGAGGTTGCAGTGAGCTGAGATCCAGCCATTGCACTACAGCCTGGGCAACATGAGCGAAACTACATCTCAAAAACAACAACAATAACAACAACAACAGACGACAAAGAGGAATGATGATACTTTTATTATCTGTTGCAACTGAAAGAAGTAGTCAAGTAGTGCTGAGACTGGGAAATGACATCATTTAGCTATGGGCTTTTTGTAATTTCTTCACTTAAGAAATTGTTAACAATCCCTGTCATTTTTATTCCTGCTGGAAGTGGTGACTAATCAGCCACTTACTTGGCAAGACGAGGAATTAAATTTCCTGATGGGGCTGGGCACAGTGGCTCACACCTGTAATCCCAGCATTTTGGGAGGCTGAGGCAGGTGGATCACGAAGTCAGGAGTTCGAAACCAGCCTGGCCAATATGGTGAAACCCCGTCTTTACTAAAAATACAAAAATTAGCTGGTCATGGTGGCGCATGCCTGTAATCCCAGCTACTCAGGAGGCTGAGGCAGGAAAATATCTGAACCCGGGAGGCAGAGGTTGCAGTGAGTCGAGATCGCACCACTGTACCTAGCCTGGGCAACAGAGCAAGAACCCATCTCAAAAAAAAAAAAAAAAAGAAAAAAGAAAAAAGAAAAGAAAATTCCTGTTGGATTTCTGGAAGGAAAACCTTGTGAGAATGCGTCATACCTCTTTAGATGTCTATTTGCCCTCTAGATGTGATTTTAATTGTTCTCTAGTCTGCTACCCACCAACAGGGCAGGTTCCCCCTCTGTTGCTTCTGAGAACCACCTATGCCTCTTTGGACTCTCTTGCCTTCTTTACTCATGTGTCATGTATCAGCATTCTTTTTTTTTTTTTTTTTTTTTGAGATAGAGTCTCACTCTGTCGCCAGGCTAGAGTGCAATGGTGCGATCTCGGCTCACTGCAACCTCTACCTCCCAGGTTCAAGTGATTCTCCTGCCTTATCCCCCCAAGTAGCTGGGACTACAGGCGTGCACCACCATGCCCAACTAATTTTTGTATTTTTAGTGACAGGGTTTCACCATGTTGGCCAGGATGGTCTTGATCTTTTGACCTCGTGATCTGCACACCTTGGCCTTCCAAAGTGCTGGGATTATAGACGTGAGCCACCACACGCCCAGGCATATATGTGCATTCTTAACTCACCTGTGCCTCAAGAGCAACACTTGGAAATTCTTTTGTGAAGTGGATCAAGTAAAGAGAATTTTTTTTTTTTTGAGATGGAGTCTCACTCTCTTACCAGACTGGAGTGCAGTGCCCTGATCTCAGCTCACTGCAACCTCTGCCTCCCAAGTTCAAGTGATTCTCCTGCCTCAGCCTCCTGAGTACCCTGGATTACAGGCCCATGCCACCCCACCCAGCTAATTTTTGTATTTTTAATAGAGACAGGGTTTCACCATGTTGGCCAGGCTGGTTTTGAACTCCTGACTTCATGATCTGCCACCCTGGCCTCCCAGAGTGCTGGGATTAGAGCTGTGCGCCACCACACCTGGCTTAATTTTTGTATTTTTTGTAGAGACAGGGTTGCTCCATGTTGGCCAGGATGATCTAGCATTAACAGAGTAAATGAGAGAGTAGTATCAGGAAAAAAAGAGAGAATACTTCAGTGTGTCTGAGTATTAAGAACAAATAAAGGATATGTAATGAGGAGCAAAATCCTTTATTTTCTCCTTTTTTAAAAAAAAACACCATACTCTAAAGCAGTGTGCTGTTCATTATAGAGTGCAAGATGATTCACTGAGTTCCAGAGAGAAAATATTAGTACTTTTTTTTTCTGAGAAAAATAAATTAAACTTTACTAGTATTCAATTTAACGAGTAGGGAATAGTTGTTGTCTATAATTTTTAAATACATGGATCTAAGGAGTGTATACTCAAAACTTTTTTTACTGCGAGATGTCTACTAACATAAATGGTTGGAGACTACTGTAGCACACTGAGCAGTTCTCTATGATAATACCACATCCATCTCTCCATCAGCCAAGGTATACAACTCCAAGATACAACTGCCTTCCTGCACCTCTCATGAAAGTTTGTGAGGTTTATGATGAGATGTTGTATGAGATACTAAATTCTTATAGGAATTAAATGGAATAAAGTATAATTATTTTTATGTTATTTTAATAGTTATAGATAATTACCTCCCCTTCTTCTGTGGTATAATATCAAATTATATAAATAAAGAGTACTAACAGTCTTTTACTGTGTGTGTTTCTGTGTGTAAGAATATGTTTTATTGTGTGTCTATGTGTTTGATTAATTTTCTGATGGAGCTATACAATCATAAAACCATGACAACTTTTCTTATCTAAGTTGTTAATGTTTAAATAGCTGTTTTTCTGAGATTTTTGTTACACTTTTAATGTAAGATCTCATTGACCCTGGAAATTATTCCAGGGTTAGTCAGTCATATTTTCTTCATAGTGTAGAGAAATGAAAACCGTGATAGTTTAGGGGACTAGAGCTGCCATTGGGTCTTTTGGCTTGCTTCCCGTAACTCACTTTCTGTTAGATAAAAATAAATTGACAAAAGACATTCCATATTCATGAATAGAAAGACTAAATATTATTAAGATGTCAGTACTACCCAAAGCTATTTATAGATTCAGTGCAATGTCTATCATAATTCCTACAACCTTTTTTGCAAAAATGGAAAAGCAGATTCTCAAATACATATGAAATGGCTTGAGGCCTTAATAACCAACACAGTCTGGAAAAAGAACAAAGTTAGAGGACTTACACTTACCAACCTCAAAACTCACTGCAAAACTACAGTTAATCAAAACAGTTTGATAGTGGCCTAATATTAGACATATAGACCAATGGAGTAGAATGGAGAGCCCAGAAGGAAGCCCATACTTATATGCCCAACTGATTTTTAACAAGAATGCCAAAACACTTCAATGGGGAAAGAATTTTCTCTTCAACAGATGGCGTTGAGACAACTGGATTTCTATGTACAAAAGAATGAAGTCGGACCCCTACATCGCACTATGTACAAAAATAAACTCAAAATGAATCAATGACAAAAATTTAAATGTGAACACCATAAAACTCTTAGAAGAAAATATACAGGTAAATCTTCATGACCTTCAATTTGGCAGTGGCTTATTAGATATGACACCAAAAGCATATCCAATGAAAGAGAAAATAAATTGGATTTAATCAAAATTAAAAACTTCTGCACACCAAAGAGCATTATCAAGAAAGTAAAAAGACAGCCTACAAAATGGGGAAAAGATTTGCAAATCATATAACTGGTATTTGTTATACAGAATGTGTAAAGAACTCCTACAACTCAATAATAGTCAACCTAATGCAAAAATGTGCAAAGAATTCGAGAAATATTTCTACAAAGAAGTACAAAGAAGAGGTACTTGAAAAATGCTGAAAATCATTAGTTATTAGAGAAGTGCAAATTAAAACTGTAATGAGATTATCATTTTATACCTAGTAGGTTGGTTACGCTTTTTAAAAGAGAATGAAAAATAAGAAGTGTTGGCAAGGATGTGGAGAGGTTGGAACACTCATACGTTACTGGTGGGAATGTAAAATGATGCAGCCACTGTAGAAAACAACTTGGCAGTTCCTCAAAAAGCTGAAACATATAATTACCATATGACCCAGCAATTTCACTTTTAGGTATATACCCCAAAGAATGGAAAACATGAACTTAAACAGAGACTTGTAAGCCAGTGTTCACTGCAGCATTATTTATGGTAGCCAAAAGGTAGAAACAAACAATGTGTTTCTCAACAAATGAATTGATAAACGAAACATGACAGCTTGGCTGATATGCACACAATTGAATATACTCAGCCATAAAAAGGATTGGCATTGTAATATATACTACAGTATGGATGAACTTTAAAAATATCATGCTAAAGAAAAGCAAGACAAAGAAGGACAAATATTGTGTGATTCCACATATATGATGTATCTAGAATACGCAAATTCATAGAGGCGTAAAGTAGAATAGAACTTACCAGGAATTTGGGGGATGGAGAGTGGGAGGGAGAAAAGCTATTGCTTGATAGAGTTTCTTTTTGGGGATGATAATAATGTTTTGGAAATAGTCATGACAGTTGTTCAATGTTTTGAATGTAATTAATGCCACTGAATTGGTGATCTGTTAAAAAATGTAAAAATGATTAGGACTGTAATAATGCTTATTGTGCTTTCACTTTGTTGAAAATATGGAAAATAGTTATAACTTTTACCATCCTTGTCTACTAATTGTGTCACCTGTGTCATTTCTGGTCCTGTTTCTATTGGTTGTTTTTTCTCTTCATTATGGATCATATTTTCCTGCTTCTTTGTATGCCTGGCAATTTTTCACTGGATGCCAGACATTATAAAATCCTGTCAGTGTTAAGTCAGTCAATGAGACACTTTCAATTCATATTGTTTATTATATTTAAAAATTATGCAAAAAAATTTGTGGGCATATAGTAGGCATATCGTTCATTAATTATTAACATTCATTCTTTTTGCAACATTACTAAAAAGGAAAGAAAGAAAATTGATCCAAAAAGTGGACATTTAGTGAAATGTTTTGAGATCCCTAGTCACATTTCCCTCACACATGTGCAGGTCTGAGATTGCAGAATCCTGCGTCAAACACTTTTTTTTTTTTTGCTTGACACGGAGTTTCGCTCTTGTTGCTCAGGCTGGAGTGCAGCAGCATGATGTTGGCTCACTGCAACCTCCACCTCCTGGGTTCAAGCAATTCTTCTGCCTCAGCCTCCTGAGTAGCTGGGATTACAGGCGCTTGCCACCACGCCCAGCTAATTTTTTGTATTTTTAATAGAGATAGGTTTCACCATGTTGGCCAGGCTGGTCTCAAACTCCTGACCTCAGGTGATCCACCTGCCTTGGCCTTCCAAAGTGCTGGGATTACAGGCGTGAGCCACCATGTTTGGCCAAGATGAAAGCTTTTAACAAGTCAGCCCACAGAATGATTCTTTTGGATACCAAAGCAACACCTACCTGTGCAATATTTTAGAGAATAAAGATGCCCCATTTTTGCTTGAAAGAGAATTAACAATTAATTTATTTTTTACTTTTATTTTAGTTTCCTGGGTATATGTGAAGGTTTGTTACATAGGTAAACTCATGTCACAGGGGTTTGTTTACAAATTATTTCATCACCCAGTACCCAATAGTTATCTTTTCTACCACTCTTCACCCTCAAGCAGACCCTAGTGTCTGTTGTTTCTCTCTCTGTGTTCGTAAGTTCTTACTATTTAGGTCCCACTTGTAAGTGAGAACATGCAGTATTTGGTTTTCTGTTCCTATATTACTTTGCTGAGGATAGTAGCCTCTAGCACTATCCATGTTCCTGCAAAAGACATGATCTCGTTCTTTTTTATGGCAATGTAGTATTTTGTGGTTTACATATACCAAATTTTCTTTATCCAATTTGTCATTGATGGGCATTTAGGTTGATTCCATGTCTTTGCTATTGTGAATAGTGCTTCAGTCAACATTTGCATGCATATGTCATTATGGTAGAATGATTTATATTCCTCTGGGTTTACATCCAGTAATGGGATTGCTGGGTCAAATGGTAGTTCCGCTTTTAGCTTTTTGAAGAATCATCATACTGCTTTCCACAATAGTTGAACTAATTTACACTCCCACCGATAGTTTATAAGCGTTCCCTTTTCTCCGCAACCTTGCCAGCATCTGTTGTTTTTTGACGTTTTAATATTAATAATAGCCATTTCGACTGGTGAGATGATATCTCATTGTGGTTTTGATTTGCATTTCTCTAATCATCAGTGATATTGTGCTTTTTTTGTATAGGCTTGTTGGCTGCATATATGTCTTCTTTTGAAAAGTATCTCTTCGTGTTCTTTGCCCACTTTTTAATGGAGTTGTTTGGTTTTATCTTGTAAATTTGTTTAGCTCCTTATAGATGCTGGATATTAGACCTTTGTCAGATGCATAGTTTGCAAACATTTTCTCCCATTCTGTAGGTTGTCTGTTTACTCTGTTGATAGTTTCTTTTGCTGTGCAGAAGCTCTTAAGTTTAATTAGATCCCAATTGTCCATTTTTGCCTTTGTTTGATTGCTTTTGATGACTTTGTCATGAAGTCTTTGCCCTTTCCTATCTGCAGCATAGTATTGCCTAGGTTGTCTTCCAGGATTTTTATAGTTTTGGGTTTTACACTTGTCTTTGATCCATCTTGAGTTGGTTTTTGTATATGGTGTAAGGAAGGGGTGCAACTTCACTCTTTTTTTTTTCTTTTTTGAGATGGTGTCTTGCTGTGTCTCAAGGCTGGAGTGCAGTGGCACAATCTTGGCTCACTGCAACCTCTGACTCCCTGGTTCAAATGATTCTTCTGCCTCAGTCCCCCGAGTGGCTGGGATTACAGGCATGTGCCACTACGCCCAGCTAATTTTTGTATTTTTAGTAGACAGGGTGTTTTACTGCATTGGCCAGGATGGTCTCAAACTCCTGACCTCGTGATCTGCCCACCTTGGCCTCCCAAAGTGCTGGGATTGCAGACGTGAGCCACTGCTCTCGGCCCATCTTCAGTCTTCTTTAATGCCTATCAGAGAGTGAGAAGGTGGAGTCAAAGACTACTACTGGTTTCTGTTTTGTTTTTACTTTTTTTTGAGACGGAGTCTCACTCTGTCGCCCAGGCTGGAGTGCAGTGGCGTGATCTCTGCTCACTGCAAACTCTGCCTCCAGGGTTCACGCCATTCTGCCGCCTCAGCCTCCCGAGTAGCTGGGACTACAGGTGCCCGCCACCATACCCGGCTAAGGTTTTGTATTTTTAGTAGAAATGGGATTTCACCGTATTAGCCAGGATGGTCTCAATCTCCCGACCTCATGATCCGCCTGCCTCGGCCTCCCAAAGTGCTGGGATTACAGGCGTGAGCCACCGCGCCTGGCCCGTTTTTTCTTTAAAAATCCCATATTAGTTCTTATTATGCTTATTCTTTCACTTCATTGAACATACGGAAAATAGTTATTACAGCTTTTACTGTCCTTGTGTACTGATTTTGTCACCTGTGCCATTTCCGGGCCTGTTTCTATTGGTTGTTTTTTCTCCTCACTGTGGGTCATATTTTCTGGCTTCTTTGTATGCCTGGCAATTTTTTATCAAGTGCCAGACATCATAAAATTTTCCTTGTTGGGTACTGGGTATTTCTGGTTTCTATAACCATTACTCATTTTGGGATACAATTTTGTTATGTAGGTGTGTGTGTGTGTGTGTGTGTGTGTTTAATGTTTGCTTTTGTACTTTGTTGGAGAAGACTAGAACAATCTTTAGTCTAAAGATAATTTTTCCTCCATGCTGACTGAGTACTCTGCCTAATCCCTAATGTCTTATAAGGTTTTTCCACTGTAAATTATGGGAAAACAAACTATTCCCTGCCTTGTGTGAGCTTTGTAAGTTCTTCCTCCTCCTTTCCAGTGGTTGTTTTCCTTGCCTCAGGCATTTTTCTCTCACAGATGTGCTGATTAGTCTTCAGGTGGAAACTAGAGGGGAACCTTCTGCAGCTTTCATGATTCTCGCTTTCTGTGATGCTGTCTCCTCCTTATCCTCTGCCTTGGAGTTCCAACTGTCTTGGCCTCCCCTTATTCTCAACTCTGCCTTCAAGACTCAGAGATTCCACCTGGGTCACCTCCTACCCCGCAATACTATGGCATGAAAACTGTCCAGGCAGTGAGGTGGGAAAATTTTAAGGGTCACCCTACTTTTTTCTCTTCTCTCAGATATTATTGTCCTTTATCTTACCCAGTTTCTAAAAACTCCTGTTGCATACATTTTGTCCAGTTTTTTAGTTGCTTGAGGGGAGAATACATTCAGTCCCTATTAGTCCATCATGCCCATGACTTGTTTTTCAGCTAAGGTGAAAATTTCCATCAGCCTTTTCACCCATTTTAGTGATATTTTTAGGAGCATTGGCAGTTGAGACTTACTCTCAAGTGAGGTTAATCAAAATACTATATTTTTCTAGCTTTGTTTTTTTGAATTGGTTAGGCCAAAAGAATAAGAATAAAGAATTCCAGTGTAGCTGGAGAATTTGACTCATGGGTGAGGCTTAAAAACACCAAATATGGGGCCAGGTATGATGGCTCACGCCTGCAATCCCAGCACTTTTGGAGGCCAAGGCAGGCAGATCACTTGAGGTCAGGAGTACAAGATCAACCTGGCCAACATGGTGAAAACCCGTCTCTACTAAAAATACAAATAAATTAGCTGGGCGTGGTGGAGCACATCTGTGCTCCCAGCAACTTGGGAGGCTGAGGCAAGAGAACAGCTTGAACTTGGGAGGTGGAGGTTGCAGTGAGCAGAGATTGTGCCACTGCACTCCAGCCTAGGTGACAGAGTGAGACTTAAAAAGAAAAAGACTTTTATTAAGACTCTGTCTTAAAAAGAAAAACTCAAATATGCTTTGCTTTTCTAAATTATGTATTACCAGACCATGTTGCCGGGAGGGAATAATTGGCCACAAGGACTTTCAGATTGTCCACATCAAGGAGACATAGTAACTTGTTTAGATCAGTCACTAGGGAAGAGGTAAGGGGAATAATTGAATACATATTTAATAAATGTTTACGATGAGTTATTCAAGGGGAAAATATGCTTCCAACTTAAACAGAATTTTGTAATTGGGGAATTTTGTCAAAAGTTAGGAGCAAAACATGCTTAAAAACTTTTAATAAACAAGCCTCAAATTATGAAATGTTAATGGGCATTTATTACAAACAGGCCAAGATTTAATAGAAGTTCTGCTATTTATTGTGTGTGACCTTAGGCAAAGAACGTGACCTTTCTTCCCCGCCAAGACGGAGTCTTGCTATGTCGCCCAGGCTGGAGTGGAGTGGAGTGGAGTACAATGGCGCGATCTCATCTCACTGCAACCTCCACCTCCTGGGTTCAAGGAATTCTTCTGCCTCAGCCTCCTGAGTGGCTGGGATTACAGGCATACACCACCACGCATGGCTAATTTTTGAATTTTTAGTAGAGATGGGGTTTTACCCCATTGGCCAGGCTGCTCTCAAACTCCTGACCTCAGGCAATCCATCTACCTCGGACTTCCAAAGTGCTGGGATTACAGGCATGAGCCACCATGCCTGGCCTTGTTCACACTTTCAAATCTTCCTACCTTTGCTTATTCTTTTTATTTATTTAAAATGGATTGCAGTGGCATGATCTCAGCTCACTGCAACCTTGACCAGGGGGTTCAAACTTTTCTTGTGCCTCGGCCTCCCAAGTAGCTGGGACTATATGCATGTGCCACCATGCTTGGCTAATTTTTGTATTTTTAGTAGAAATGGGGTTTCGCCATGTTGACCAGGCTGGTCTTGAGCTCCTGACCTCAGGTGATCCACCTTCCTCAACCTCCTCCCAAAGCCCTGGGATTATACACATGAGCCTCCATGGTTGGCCTGTTTTATTTCTGTTCTTTGTTCTTTCTTTGTTTTTCTTTTCTTTATGTCAGCCTCAGCCTCACTTCTACCAAATACTTCCCAACATACTGCGGAAGTAAACTTCTTTAGTGCTTTATTTAACGACTATATGAATATGACTCTTTTCACCTTTCTCTCTGAAAGAATTTTGAGTTGGGTTGTTAGTTATGAGAAGACAGAAAAACATTTGACACCTTTCCAGGGTTCAGATCTTTCAAGGAATTGAAACATCTCAGAAAATAATGAAAAGGGATCAAATTCTTATAAGTCTAATGCTACACAGTTGTCTAATCTTATAATTCTGGTAGCTATTTACAGTTGAGACATTTTTTTCTGCTTCTTTTTGACATACCCCTTCTCCTACTTCAGATCTCCCCTGGTCTTTGGGGTTTTATTGATTCGTCTATCCCACAGTGCCACTGTTCATCCATCCATGCCAGCATCTTTCCTATTCTTTCTTCTTCCCTTCCTTCCCTCCCTCCCTCCCTCTCTTGAAATCTTTATTGAGGTTTTATTCCATGCCAGGTTGTTTCACCAGCTACTGTTAAGGAGGAAACTGACTTGAGCCACTGCCATGAATGAACTTTCCACATTGTTATAATTAGATTAGGAAATCTAATCTCAACCTGACAAGGATTCTTGGTATTTTATTCCTCTCTTTTTAAAAAAAAATCTGTGCCACATTTTCCTTTTCCTTAACAGTTTCCTTATGCCTTTTTCCATTCCTGTCTCATGTATTTATGAATTCTCCTGGATATGTCAGTATTTCAGTTGTCAAGAAATGTCAATCAAATTCCTTTCATTCATCAGTTATAGTCTGGGCATTTGAGGTTGAGTGGAGAACAAGATGAAGCCTCTGCCCTCATGAAGTTTCCATTCTAGTGGGAGAGACAAATCTGTGAAGAAACAACTGAAATTCTAATAGTGTTTTCTGACATAAACAATATGAAGGGTGGGAGTGTGTTGCCACTTTAAGTAGTGTGATTGGATAAGGCCTTTCTGTGTAGGTGACATTAAAACTGAGGCCTAAATAAAGAAAAGAAGGTAGACAGGTGAAGATCTATGGGAAGAACATTTTGGGCAACAGGAGCAACAAGTTTAGAGGCCCTGATTCAGAAGCAGCATGTTGTGTTTTAGGGCAAGAAAAATGGCTAGTGTGGCTAGAATAGAATGAAGAAGCACAGTGGATGAACACGTAACTTCTAACCCATGCTAAGGTGGCTGGGTGTTGTATTAACTTCTGGGCTGCTTTAATGAATGATCACAAACTGTATGTCTGGAAACAACAAAAATCTATTATCTTGCAGTTCTGGAGGCTAGAAATTTAGCATCAGTGTGTATCTGTAGGGCTATGTTCCCTCTGCGGGCTCCAGGGAAGAATCCTTTTTTTCTCCTAGCCTCTGGTGTCTCCCAGTGATCCTTGGTGTTCTTGGCTTGTAGATGTATCATTCCAGTCTCTTCTTTAGTTTTCACATGGCTTCTTTTCACAGCAGCCATTGGATTTATAGCCCATCCTAATTCTGTATGAACTTAATTTAGTTACATCTGCAAAGACCCTATATCCAAATTATGTCATTGTGTTAACTTCTCCACAGAAACAGAACCACAGCAGAAGATAACAGAACCAATAGGGAATGATTTATTTTGAGAAATTGGCTCACAGTTTCGGAGGCTGACAAGTCCCAAGATCTGTAATCAGCAAGCCAGAGACCCAAGAGAACCAGTAGTATAATTCTAGTCTCAAGACTGGCAGGTTTGAAACTCGTGAAGAGCTGATGTTTTTATTGTGCCTGAAGGCACAATAAAAAATTGATGTCCAGGGTCAAAGCCAGGCAGGAGGAATTCTCTCTTATCTGGGAGAGAGTCAGCCTTTTGTTCTTTTCAGACCTTCAACTGATTGGATAAGGTTCACCCACTTTAGGAGGACAGCCCAGTTCACTCAGCATATCAATTTGAATGTTCAACTCATCTAAAAACATCATCACAGAAACACCCAGAATCATGTGTGACCAAATATCTGGGCACCCCATGGCCCAGTGAAGTTGAAACATAAAATTGACCATCACAATCACACTCTGGGGCTCCTGGTAGACGTAAACAGGGGGACATTGCCCAATCCATGACAGGTTATTATCTTAAAAGCCATTGGAATATGTTATAAGGATTGGAGTTGTAGTTCTTACTTTAAAATGTTTATTTTGCCTTTGATATGAGGAACTGTCCATGAAGATGAGAGCAAGAATGAAATCAGAGGTAGAAGCCAGAAGGCTGAGATGAGAGTTGGTGACAACCTGAAGTGGGCATAACAGAAGGTTGAATAATTGATGTTGGAAGTGACATAGCATTTTCACACCTGATGCTTTTATCAAGTTGTTACTCCATTTTTACTTGATTTCTTCCAACAAGGATATGCTTATTTCTCATTCAAATATATTTTGTGTGTGGTTTTTTTGTTTTTTGTTTTTTTGTTTTGTTTTGTTTTTGGTTGGCTATTAGTAATCTTATTTCCAAGGCACGTTTCTTTGGATTAAGATTTCAGGTTTTTAAAACACTACTGGAAGATATGTGAATGAGCTTGTTTTGTGACCTTTGCAAGAAACTTACTTGTTCATATAATTCCTGGCATGATCCTTCTCCTTTTTACTCCCAAGAGAGAAAAGCATAACATGAAGGTGGGTAGCCAGGGATGTTGACTACAATTAGTGATTTGGAAGAATTTTAAAATATTCAATTTAAATTAGCCCTAGGGTCAGAACACACATTCTCACCTAGGGGTGGAGTACACGTGTCCTGTCTGTACTCAGGGAGCTGTAATAGTAGCCATGGCCTCTCTGTGTGGATTTATAATGAATGGAGCACATCTATTTTAGATGGGTAATCAATTTTGAAATCCCTTGTTGTAAGTATGCTGTTAAAACAGAAATGTTAACTTCATGAGTTTAATGAGTAGCTTCGATGATAGCTTAGTGACAGAGATGGAAGGAAAGGCAAGTGGGGGGAAGTGAGAAGAGAACAAGTGTTTAATGAATATCTACTTGCAGACTTGAATGTCAGCAGCAACATTCTCCCTCCTGGAAAATGTCTTTCAACTGCGCATCCCATTACATTCCTGCAGCTCATGGTAGCATGAAGATTGAGACAAAGAGTGTGCTTCTAAGAAAGCTCTCCTTTACAATATAATGAGATGGAGGTCGGTAATTTGCAGAGATCGCTGGAGCAGTGGTCAAATATGAAAAAAAAAAAAAATCCAGCAGAATGAAAAGACCATGTTAAACAGGAGATGGCTTATAATGAGCCCAGAAATTGCATATCAGGTAGCCAGCTGGCCAGCATTTCCTCATATCCCTGTCTTCTCATGCAAACCGCTGAAATGTTCTCCTACTCTATTTCCTCAACCTCTTAATAGTTCTCATTTCTACCTACTGCATTGAAAATATGAATGAAATGGCAACTCTACCACTTGAAGAAATAAGAATGAAGCCCTTTTCAGCAGAAGTATTTGCCTAAACATGGATGGATAATATTATTTCAAATGCTTTTGAAACCAAGGAAACTTCTGTTTCTTTCTTTAAAAAATCCTCTTAATTTTCAAGTCACAATTTGATTCACAGCCTTTTCAGTATTCTGTGGCCTCTTTTGCTATATAGTTTGGACAGACTTTGCTTGAAGTCTCCAAGCAAGGAAAATGGAAGCCCTCCCTTATTGGAAATTAACAGGGAGGCTTGGCACGGTTCCTCATGCCTGTAATCCCAACACTTGGGAAGCTGACACAAGAGGATCACTTGAGGCCAGAAGTTTGAGACCAGCCTGGGCAACATAGTGAGACCCTAACTCTAGGGAAAAAAAAGTAACTGGGCATGGTAGTGCACGCCTGTAGTCCCAGCTACCCAGGAGGCTGAGGCAGGAGGATCACTTGAGCCCAGGAGCTTGAGGTTGCAGTGAGTCATGATCTTGATCATTAAAGAAGAGTTTTGTCAAACTGTTCAATAGTTAGGGTATTAATTAGCACCTGTCTTCTTTCCTGGTTCTTTACCTTTTGGTGACTGTCTCTTCTTTGGTGACTGTGTCTTCTAAAATGAGAGAGCAGTACCAATCCCTAAATATACATCTGTAAGTGAATAACTTACAGCACATTTCTTTTTCTTTCTTTTTTTTTTTTTGAAACGGAGTCTCGCTCTGTCGCCGGGGCTGGAGTGCAGTGGCCGGATCTCAGCTCACTGCAAGCTCCGCCTCCCGGCTTTACGCCATTCTCCTGCCTCAGCCTCCGCAGTAGCTGGGACTACAGGCGCCCGCCACCTCGCCCGGCTAGATTTTTGTATTTTTTTAGTAGAGACGGGGTTTCACCGTGTTAGCCAGGATGGTGTCAATCTCCTGACCTCGTGATCCACCCGTCTCGGCCTCCCAAAGTGCTGGGATTACAGGCTTGAGCCACCGCGCCCGGCACAGCACATTTCTAATAATATTACCGCTGTTTCTAAACATTGTTTTGTTTTTAGCATGATCTGTTGTTGCCTGTGTTCATGTAATTTCTGTCTTGGAAAATTATTGAAGCCACCAAATATTTGCAGCTATATTTAGATATAGACTTAGATTAGAAATATATGACAGAGACTCTTTTCTGGGCCTTTTTGATCGTAAGACCTCAGGGATATATGATAGTTGTTTTGAGCCTCAGCCAAACTGTGGTCTCCCTGTGACTGATAACTTCTGTTACCTATACTTTGATGGTGGGGTCCTGTTGGTGACCAGGCATAATTTCTCACTGAATACAAGGCCGTAGTCAGAATCTTGGGGTTGTAGGACTAGATAAGCAGAAATCTTTTTATTTAATAGATGTCACTCCTGCTGAAATTTTCCAGCTACGACTGAAGGGAGTTGGCAAGTAGCCAAGAAAAATGTGGCGGAAAGGGTGTAAGAGGGGAGGAAATGTCAATGCCATGGACATTTGGCAAACTCGATCAGAAGAGGGCTTTTCTACACATGTGTTTTCTGCCAGATCCTAAAATCAAAACTGAATGCCATGCATCTTTTCCCTTAAAAAAAAGAAAAAGAAGAGTACAGTGGGTTGGCACATGTGAATGGCTCCTGATACAAGAATCTGTATGCTCTCTAGCAAATGCTGAAGCAAATTCCAGCAGACCTTTAATGTATATGGGGATCTTGTGTCTGTGTTCCCTCGTGTGCCTGTGTTTGTGCCCGTGTCTCAGGGAGGGGGGTTATAAGGCAGGGTGCTTAAATGCTTTGTTGCATTATGTTAATTCCTCGGCAGTGCAATCAAATTCATGTCGTAATTAAAGCTGTCAGTTGGAAGGCAAGCCAATCGCCACGAAAACACAGCATAACAAATGAAGTGAAATGATTCTGCGTGTAGCTATACAATGCTTCGCCAGGCATGAAATTAAATAAGTAATTTGATGTTGACATCAGAAATTGAAATGATACCCACTGTTCCCTCATTCAGTCAGACCTGCATAAACAATAGCCAGAACAAATATGCACAACAAAGCCCTCTTCTCCACCCAGCTCCCTGAGTAATGTACAATATATATGCAAAATGAGCATAACAGAGCTTTCCGAGACCTGAAGGATGTAATTTTCTTTGGTATACAATAAGATGATATGTATGTGGGGATAGGGAAGTGGGCTTGGTGGGAGTACTTCTCTTTCTGGGATAAAATACATTTGCAGGAAGGGAAAGAAATGAAATAAACAAATCCCGTGGTCTCTCTGAGTAATTCAGCCTAAAATGAGTTTACTTCCCAGGGGTATGGCTCCAAGCTAGTGGAGACCTAACTTGACTTTTGCTTTCTTCTGCTGCTGCATGGAGGGCTGTGGGTGCTGGAAACAGGTGCTGCTGTCATATGGCTAGTCACTAGTATGAGAAATTGTCTCCATGACTACTGTGGATCTCCCTCCATACATTTACGGGATTAAGAATGCAGCAGGATTTTAAAAAACTGAGTCCAGTGAGCAAGATCACACATCGATGGTGCTTCATTCCCCTGAGTTTGTGTGAAACACTGAGATGAAGAAAGTTTTGCTTTGGGAGCTGCATTTAGGAATGCCCTGAAGCATACTCTTCTTCTTTGATGTAGATATAGTTACAGTACCATATTTCCTCCTCAAAGAGCTTAGCATCAAGAAGAATCACGTCTCCGGTATTTTTATAGATGTCAAATTCTCCTGAGCCATTTTTCTTATACATAATCCATCCATTCATTTATTTATACATTCATTCAACAACTCCTTATTAAATGCATCCTGTGTGCAAGTCATTGTGTGAAGCCCTAAGAAGCAATGATGAATAGGCCAGATGGTTACTGTTATCTGAAGTTTCCAGAGTAGGGGGCAGGACGTGTAGGCAGAAGAGCTAGCAGTGAACAGAGTAACTGTTGCATCAGGGCAGAGGTCATTTTGCTCCTGTGAAGGTGAAACACCCAACCCAAGCTCATCAGGGAAGAGGCCTGTCTGGTGCAGGGATGTTTAGCTGAGATCTGCAAATCTATTCAGCATTTTCTTCATCTTCATTTCAAGCTTAATCACAAAGAGGAATAGGATGCTAAAAATGAAATAATTTATAAGGAGAGGTTTTAGGAGAAAAAGCAAACAAAAATGAGAATCTCAGGCAAGTTTAAAATACATTTTTTTTTTTGGCTGCTTTTCCCAAACAAGTGATGCCCTGCATTCCTTTCAGAATTAACATTTTTAAGTTCCCTGTGTGTCAGAACTATGACAGCCTAAACTGGTAATTCTTGTGACTTAAACCTTTCAGAAAAATGGTGCTTTTCACTGCTCCTCTTGGCCCACACATTCTTTGCATTTTAGTCTACTAATTACGTTTACAAAATGTCTCATTTTTGAAAAGCACCGTGTGTGTACTAACTGGTGCCTTTAGGGAATAAACTGGCAAGTAGGTCATACACTGGAAAAGTCATCCAAACCCACTGGGCTTTTTATTTTCAAGTCAGTCTGGGCTTTTTCCTCTTGCCTGCCCCTTTGCGGCCACAAAACGGAGTAGCTTGAGACCAGGGCATTGAATGTCAGCAAGTCAGGGAGGCAAGCTGATGCGTGTCTGTTTAGTCTCAGTGCAGGGCGAAATGCCATCATTAATTCATTACCCAGCTGCCTGTCAAATAAATTGGCAATTACATCCACCGCAGAGGCTTGGAATTCAGTAAATAGCACGTTAGCATCTCTGAGTTGTTGAGAGATGTAAAGGGGAAAATTAAGCAACACGGTGTTTGTATCAGTAGCAGATGACAAGGGGCAGCATACACTGGTGATACGATGTAGTGATGAAAAGCCTGCAAAGGGCTAGTAATGAGCTGTGTGGATTGGAACATGTTAAAAACCATTGCTGATTTTCCACTTTTGTCTTTATGCTTTATTGCAGAGTTCAGCTCCTTCCAGCTTGGGAACAGGCTACTTCGTAAGTCTATCTCAACTTCCACATATGTGCCTTGCATTGGCATTGATTTCCTTCTATAATGAATGCTCATTGGGATATGGAAAAAAATCTGAGAATTTATCTCTTAGTCCTGAAGAGCAGACTGATTTCCATTCTTTATTAGGAATTGTTTTGCTTTTAGAAGACATAGCCTCCTGGGCCATAGGGATCATAAGTAAGTCCAAGGTATATACCTGGTTCCTAACACCCAGGACATTAGCTCCTTACCTGGCCATGTAAGGAGATACAGGGAACCCTGATTAGCTCGTGCCGCCATTTCTCCACAATTACCTTTTTAGTAAGAAGTGTCATGTGGGGGCTGGAATTCAGATTATGCATTGAGATATTGATTTCTTGAAGAACATCTCTTCATATAAAGCGAGTTGCCTTTTTTTTGGTGGGGAGGATGGGGAATGGAGATCGTATTTTTTAATGATTATTTTCCCTCACAGTCTGGGTAGCTTGCCTTTAGGTTTTTCTTTCAGCAATAATTAAACTAATATACTTATTTTTGCTAAAATGCAAAGTGTATTTCTGAATCTTTTTCTCTGTCCTTTGGGAAAGATGGCACTGGGGTGACCCTTCAGGGATTATCACAATATTGTGATAATCGTGAATCTAAAATTCATTCTCAAACAGCAATTGTCACTTCATTATATTTATTTATAGTGAAATTCTCCTTTCTGGATTTAGTGATCCTTTTCAAGATACAAATAAAAAAGAATGACAAATAAACATTATTTGTACAGTAGGATAACATGTCAATGTAGAAGTCTGTTGTGATACTTAAAGGAACCTGATTGGTGTTCTAAGTGATGAACACTGATACAGTCATGCCTCAGCATTTTCTGAGAAAATAGTGAAATCAAGAAAATCAAATAAAGTGGAAAATAATTAATTCACTTTAGTTGCTTTTAACTTTTGTCTCCAATGCTAATTACTCTGGTTTTCTTCTGCTCACATATTTCTCTCGATACATTTACATTAAATGTATGGAAACGAGCATCATTTCATTAATAAATGAGTATTTTCCAAGCTTAGCAAAAGTGGCATTTTCTAGATGTTGACTTTTTTTTTTTTTTGGTCTTTATCTATAATAGGAGAAAAAGTAGAAGGATGATTTGGACCTGCTTAATACAGTTAGCACACTTACCCTTGCTCCTACTTATTGTGGCTGAATATTCATGCTAACAGAAACAAGCAGGATACATTCAGTATCCTGCTTCAGCAGTCGAAATAACAGACGTAGCCCCATCTGGCATCTCTTCACACCAGGCTGGATGTGGGTTGAGATGCTGGAAGTAAAATCTGGAGACTGCGATATCTATTCTCCATCCAAAAGCTAAAGCCTCCCCCTTTGCTTGCTTCAGCAGAAAGAAGGCCAAAGCCACTACCTTAGTCCTCAATCATTTCTATACTGAACATTCTATACCTTAGTCCTTGATCACTTCTATACTGAACATTCTAGTGTTTTTTTTATTGTCAGTAGGATCACCCTGAAAGAAGAAAGTCATTTCTCGAAACACTGAGATTTTCATTATGCTTTTCGCAGTTATTTTTCTCTCTAGTTCCAAGAATGGTTATTTTTATTCTCTAATAATATATTCTTATGATTAAAGAGTCTTTAATTACAAGTCTATTAATAAAATGACTTTTACAGCACATTGGATGAGTATAAAGGTTTTTTCTTATTTTGGTGAAATTGCTGGTAGACTTACTTTGCTTACATAAAAATCTGTCGTCTTACTAGCTTACATGGAGAAGATATATACCAGATGTATATTCAGCTTTCAACTATGACAAAAATGCCCTGCTAGGATATGTTTCCAATAATGTGATTGTTATGTTATCAGAGTGCAAAATCCATTGATATTGTTGCCAAGTCCTCATGAAAAGTATCTTCTATTTCAACTTTCATTCCAATAGTATCACATGTAATACTTTCAGATACTAACTTCCACACTGGGGAGTTTCATACTTTTAAGTGGAAATCGTATGTGCACAACTTACATTAGTTCTTTGCCAACATATTATTTACACTGTGCTTTGTGATTTGTGCTGTCATAATAGCTTTTTACTTGTGTCTATAAAGAAGGCTCAGCTTCAGGTAAGTGAAATGGTAATTTTTCAAGTCTATCCTTAATCCTCTTCAGCATGTCTTTGAAATGTGGACGGAGGGAAATCACCTGCAGAGTCCATGAGCTATTAGCGCAATTGAACCATAACATGAAATCTGGTATAAGAAAGCTGAAGGCACTTTTAGCAACCTAGAACTGTTTTCTTGAACACTTTCCCATGCCCCAACTTCACAGTCTTCCTTTGTTTCTATTTTATACTCCTCTAGAGCTTTTGTCAACAGAGGTAAGATGCTATTCATTGTGTATGTTAATAATAGACACCTGAGTGTATACATGTGCAGATGTCTGTGTGTGCATGCACACACACACATACACACCCTTAGCCAGAACCGGTATATTTTACTTTCAGTTCTTTTATCTGTAGTGATACATTAAAGGGTTTAAAGGAGAAGCCTTTGTTTTTGATCTGGTTGTATTTGTTTATATCTCCTTGGTTTTGTGTTCCAAAGATGTCTGCTTAGGTCTGTCACTTTTCCAATCCGTTTAGAAGCAGAAGATCTGAGAAATGAGAACAGCAGCTAAAATCAGTATTTACATAAGCATATTGCAAAGAATTCTTAAAGTAGACAAAATAGAGAAGGATTGGAACAAACTTTCTACATTTTTGGGAGCTTTTGAATAATGTGGGTGTTATACACACAGAGAGACACACATATATATTCATTACATACTCATGCCCAGCTCATATTCTAAATATAAATGAAAGTATAGACTAGTTGGAATCGATTTGCTTTTTTTTTTTTTTGGCAAGAGTACTAAAACTTGTTAGAGTGTGTGTAGGATTCTCTTTCTTTTTTTTTTTTAAACGTCAATGCAGTGAACACATTTTCTTTTCAATTTAAACGTTTTAAGCTGTATGTTCTCCTTAAACATGTATTTGAGGTTTCATTATGCATAGTGTGTAATTAAGAACTTAGAGGCAGAATGATCTTTAAGACTACTTGTATGGCCTTGGTCAGGTTATTTTATGTCTCTGAGTCTATTTCCTTATCAATACCTGCCTATTAGTGTTGCAAATATTAAATGAGATAAGATATTTAATGAACAGAGAATATCACTCTATACTACCAGATAATAAGTACTGTCTTCTGTTATTCACACAACCGTGTGTGATGGAGCAAAGTTGGTCTCATCAGGTGGCCGTGCAATGTTGTGCAAAGTAGGTTTTGTAATTTGTACCTGTAGGATAGGAATATTTTATTCTTATTACATTCTTCTTGTAGCTTTCGCAAGAGCATAGATTTTGTGTTTGATCAGTTATATACATTTTTTTCTGTATGTAAACAAAACACATAGGATATTCATCCTCTGTGATTCTATATGAACATGATGATGTTGGAATGAACTGTTCTATTAGCCATCCACATATTATGGTTGCTCTCTGTAATTTGTCAGTTAAAGTGACTTGTGTGTATTTTCTTCCTCAGAAGCATTTAAAGCACTTGGAGCTTTTAAAGACTGCTTAGCAGCTTTTAGGATTGGGCTGAGAGGTTAAGGAACACCTGTTCAATATATTCCACTTTTATGAGCTTGTATCACATTTGCTCCTTTCTGACAAGAAAAAGAAAAATTGATGCCCTAGCATATATGAACACAGTAACTGAAATCAGTAGAATGAAAAGACCAGTGAGAACATCTCATGTTGGCCAGTTGTCTGGTATGTCATCACAGGAAAGATCTGGACTCATTCTTTATAGCACTTGACTCCATGTGGAGTTGGGAGCTACTTTTGGGGCAACTAACCAGCCAGGCAGAACTTGATTCCTGGTGTAAGGAAAGTATGGCCTTACTTTTTTCCAAGTGACATGTTCTGCCTTCTCTGGATAATTTTCAGCCTTCTTCCAGGTTTGAATCTAACTGTCTTAGAACCACAGCCTCAAATAGCTTGGATCCTGCTTTTGTAAACTCCAGTAATTTCTCTTAAGGATTCTCAACTAATAATTTTCATCTTCCTCAATTGGGTCACGTCTAGTAATTGACATACTTTAAAGTTATCAGGGAAGACAACTCACTTCTACTCGGTGATTAAAACTGCCACATTATGTAGTAAAGGGGAATCGTGTAGTGGTATACATCTTCAAATGGGATTTGTATAATTATTGTTTTCCTGTGCAGTTGAATTACTTAAGTTGTGTATGTAGTGCTGGTAAAAGGCTGTAAGTGCAAAATATTGACCTGTAGCCTTCCATCCAGGGTTATAAAGGTCATAATGGGAATATTCTTTGCCCCTTTCTAAGTTTTTGACTATAAATCCTTGAAATGTCTCCTGTTTTTGTTTGCTATAATTTGTATAACTTCTTCTTCTTCTTTTTCTTTTTTGACAGGATCTCACTGTGTCACCCAGGCCATAGTGCAGTGGTGTAATCACAGCTCACTGCAGCCTTAGCCTTTCTGGGCTCAGGTGATCCTCCCACCTCAGCCTCCCCAGTATCTGGGAGTAAATGTGCATGCCACCACACCTGGCTAATTTTTGTATGTTTTGTAGAGATGGGGCTCTACCATGTTGCCAAGGCTGGTCTTGAACTCCTGGGCTCAAGCTATCTACCCTCCTTGGCCTCCCAAAATGCTAAGATTACAGACGTGAGCCACCACGCCTGGCTGTATAACTTCTAAAACTGATTTGGTATTTTGTTTAACCATAGTTGCTTTTTAACCATTTTCCCATTTGCCCAGATAATACTCACCAGTGATGCTTGCCGCTGCAACATTTATCTTGATATAACTGCCAGAAAATATCTTGCTTTCATTATTTTCCCATCGCTTTAGTATATTGACTTTGGAAACAAAAGACATCATTCTACTCTTAGCATTCTATTTTCAGTAGTGGTATTGACATTTATAAAATATAGTAATTTTTATAAATGCCACCATGCCCAACCACTTTTAAATATTTCTGACACATTGTATTCATTTATTTTGTGGGGGTGAATTCCTTTATTAGAACATTCAAATTAATAATTTTGCTTGGTTTACAAGAAAACTGATGCCATCAAGGAAGTTGAAAAGTTACTAGGCAAATTTCAACAAAAATTTCTATAATTTATAAACAAGGGCTGGGCACGGTGGCTCATGCCTATAATCCAGCATTTTGGGAGGCTGAGGCAGCTGATCACCTGAGGTCAGGAGTTCAAGACCAGCCTGGCTAACACAGTGAAACCCCGTCTCTCTACCAAAAATGCAAAGATTAACTGGGCGTGGTGGCATGCACCTGTAATCCCAGCTGCTCGGGAGGCTGAGGCAGAAGAATCACTTGAACCTGAGAGGCAGAGGTTGCAGTGAGACAAGATGGCGCCATTACACTCCAGCCTGGGCAACAAGAGTGAAACTCAGTCTCGAAAAAAAAAAAAAAAAGAAAACAATTTATAAATGTTGTTGAAAATTCAGTTTTTTATTTAATAATAATCCCAGTCTCAGATGCCCTTTCATTCTTTGAATTTGCATATCTCTATAAGATTTCTCTTTTAAACATTTCTGGTTGTCTTATATATAATACCTTGTATAAGCTGATCTAGCAGTGGCTAGATAGGATCAGATTCAGATTTGGATTTTGGCAAGGATGCCTCATAGATCATGTTGTGTGCTTCCATTAGGAGCCACATATTTAGTTCTTTATTTTTATTAATGTTAACAGCCATTGATCAGACTCAGTGTTCATTAGGAGCTGCAAAATGGTGATATTGCAGTTCCATCATTCTATAAAGAGAAACATCTACATTAACTACAGGTATTTGGTTATCCTGAGGTACAGTTAACACATTGTATTTAAATAAGAGGGTTTGAGCTCTCCAGAGAACCTATCACTATTTATAAGTTTTCTTATGGGTTTTAGTTTCAGAAGTACAGATACATCAACCTGGTGCTGATGGCAGCTCCATCCAAAGCAGAAGAAATAGTCTTCTTACCCACTTGCCAGTACTTGCTGTGATGCTAGGAAAGGATTTTGTAATTCAAGTGTTCATTCATTACCTGTTAAGTACTGATATTTAAGATAAATAACATTAAGTATTTTAACACTTCCCGCCAAATAAAGACCCTAACCTTTGTATTTATTAATGACACTAGGTTAATGAATTATTGGCCATTATTTATATATTGACAAAAATCTATTATAATGGAAATATTTTTGAAAATCTAAATTTTATCTAGAAATCCATGAAGGTTATCCAATTATTATTAGGGCATTTGAACTAATTGATAAAGAGTTGAGTTGGAAAACTACTCTCCAGATGGATATTTCATTTCATTTTAACTCACAAGTATGACTTAAATGTCTACTCTTAGTTCGTAAGTTGCACAAGTATGACTTAAATGTCTACTCTTAGTTCTTAAGTTGCATAATATGTAAGCATGGCCCTCAAGTCAACGATGTGTGGTTGAATTTGAAGCAAAGCAAACTGATTGGTCTATGAGAAGTGTAAGTAGAGCACTTGGAAGTATAAAGGAGGGTCAGTTAAATGTAGCAGGCTTAAATTGTGCAGCGCTTGATGGATGTTTAGATAGTCAACAGGAAAAGGGTGGAACAAAGTTTGAGGCAGAGGGAGCAACAAAGACAAGAACACAGAGAAATTGCATAATAGTGTGGATTGAATTGACTGTATGATGTCTCTGGGGAAAGACAGTACTTAGGTTGTCAGGGAATGTCGGCTGATTACAGGGAATGTGGGATAAAGCCAGGGAGGTAGTTGGGTGAGTGGGGAAGAGATGGTTTATAGAGAAGGATGTCAAGTAAAGGATCAATGACTACAATACTCTTACTTGGAATTACAGTCCCCAGAAGAGGAGATTCGAATGTAGGAAAATGGTGAGTTTGGAAGTTAGAATAGGTAGTAAGAAATTTTTTTTTTTTTTTTTTTTTGAGGCGGAGTCTTGCTCTGTCACCCAGGCTGGAGTGCAGTGGCCAGATCTCAGCTCACTGCAAGCTTCCCCTCCCGGGTTCCCGCCATTCTCCTGCCTCAGCCTCCCAAGTAGCTGGGACTACAAGCGCCTGCCCCCTCGCCCGGCTAGTTTTTTGTATTTTTTAGTAGAGACGGGGTTTCACTGTGTTCGCCAGGATGGTCTCGATCTCCTGATCTTGTGATCCGCCCGTCTCGGCCTCCCAAAGTGCTGGTATTACAGGCTTGAGCCACCGCGCCCGGCCGGTAGTTAGAAATTTAAGTGTGTATTTAAGTGTAACTTAAAATCTAGGACATTATCAATGCATTTGAAGCTACCTGTGTACTGTGCAGAAACATTTGGGCAAATGAAATTTGTTGCTCTTCCTTATGGTAAAAACTTTGTCACATTTTTTAACTGTAACCTTCAAAATACTACCCTTAACTGTGTTTTCCTCCTAGTAACAAAACCAGAATCTAAGGCACGTGCTGATGGACTCCTCCACGTGGCACAGATAAACTCTCTAATTTCAAGGGCCTTAGACAGAAAATATAATTGTATTTCCCATGTCTAATTCTTACCCTTTTTTGGTCATGTTTTTGATCTGTTAACATTTTAATTGAGGGAATAGGATCAGTGAGCCGGGAGCAGACACACCTTGACTAAATGAACAGTACAAGTTAAACTCTGGTGAGAGACATTTACACATTTGTAGAATCTCTACAATAGGATGACTTTTCCAGCACATCCTGTAGAAATTATCTTCTGCCTACACACTATATTTAACTTCGGCTTCCTCATTCAGTACCAGGGAACTGAGAAATTTGACAAAAGATAATCAGGTGAGAAAAGATCAATTGCTGTCTCTAGTTGCAACCAGTAATTTTAACCCTTTCATTTTCTCAACATTTAAATGAGGGAATGGGCTGGGTATTTTTAAACATTTGCTATCTACAGTTATCTTTGTCATTGCTGTTGCAAACTCCTTAAGGAGATGAGCGGAAAACTTAGGTGCTACTGATGGATGTGGGGAAATAGCCCTCAGCCGGGATCTCTCTGTCCTCCTAACCCCCATCTCTGGCCCCTGAGATTTAGAGGGAAAAAATGATTTTGGAGAAAAAAGATTTAATGAGCCACTAGGCAAGAGAGTGGCGAAAGGAGCTTTATTTCTAATATTTCAAAATTTATTATTCCAGCTGCCTTACAACTAGATGTCTGCCACGTGCAACCATTGCTTGTTGCTGGCCTCACTGCCTTTCTTTGCTATCCTTTGAGCCACAGGAATGCAAGGCCATAGTGATGCTTAGTGAACACTGTTCTTCACTGTCAACATTGAAAGGAGTCCCGATTTCAATGGAGTGGCTGAGTCCGCCTTTTTTTTGAAAGTAATGTATTTTAAAATTCATTGTGAACAATAATGCAATTATTCATAATGAATAATGTTTTATATTTGCGTCATTCATTTAGGGCTAGTACATAGATATATTGAAGCTGTTGGCTTAGCCTGTTTCATAGCTAGTAGATCCTATTGGACATAGAGATGAAGCAGTAAAGGCTTTAGCACAGTGCACTGACAGTCCCAGAGGGAATGGACAGGTCATTGACGTGGAATTCTGAAAGTAATTTTATTTTCATTGTCATGTTTTCTGACATTGGCTTTAAGGAAGTTTGTCTTATCCTTGTTGGAGATTTCCACATTACAGAAGTGTTGCATTTGTTGATACGAGCTATACAAAATGAGCCACAGGCAATGTCATTTCCGGAGGTTTACTCTGATTACCCATACAACCCTTATTTTGATAGATTTAACTAGCCTGGAGTTTTATTGACTATCACTGAGAATCTTTCAGATCAGAGGACTCATTCCTTTGCTTAACTACTTAAAAAAATATTTTTGCTGAAATTGTAAATTAGATGCCTCCCAATCCATTGCATAAGAAACTTATAGCTTGGTGAAACACCAAGAGTATCATTTGAAAAGAGGTTAAAAAAACACAACTGGGGCTTGTTAAAGAGGAAAAGTGGTATTTTAACTCCAAGTGTCACATTCTCCTATAGTCAGCTCTAGCAGTAAACAAGAGTTATTGGAGGCTTAGATAGTTTGAGACACTTCACTTATCTCTCAGTACTTGACTTCAGAAGCCAAACATTTAAAATTCGTTTTGCTCATGTAAAAATGTTTATCCATTTGAAATACAATGTCATTTTAACAAAAGCACCCTGGTGACAAGCTGTTTAGATATAGCACAGTTGATAAACTGTCAGGTCCTGTACACATACACTTGAAAGGACCAGCACAGTAACACAAGGATTGGCATTATAAATCACTGTTAACAAACCTTAATTTGCTTAGTAGGCTAATGAATGGTCTCCAATTTTTCTTCAGTAATTAGCTTCGCTAACATCTGTGTCAAAGGGACCTTCCTTATACTGTATTTAATCTCTGCTCTGAAATCTTTAGTGTCTAGTTTGCAGGATGAATAAAAACAAAAAACATTTCAGTCTCCATTGACGACTCCCTGGTAATAAATCCAGATGTAGGGATTGTGGCTGTTTTCAAGTAGAAGCATTGCCAAAGGTGATGACTGTCTATTAGGGCTTATAAACTGTAATATAATCACAGATTTGGAATGGAGTGGTGAAGCCAGATAATTGCAGTGTTTCCTGTCTAAATGTGCTGCTGTGTGTATGTAGTGGCCTCTGATTTTAAGGAGCTGTTAAAAATGCAGCAAGGCGTAACAGCTGTGGTTCCTAGAATACTCCTAATATTTCATATGTTCATCACATCTCATAAAATCTTGCCCAGACCAACAAATGACTACTTATATGTACAGCTGGACTGCCTTAGAAGGAAATTAGAGAGAGTCTGAATCATGTAGGTTAGCATTACAGAGACCCACCAAGAGCTCACCCAAGCCCATGCTGTGCCATATTTCTCTTACTGCTCCTAAGAGTTCTCCCTTTCCATTTTTAGTCCCTAAAGAGAACATTCGCCTCTTACTGTTTGTGAGCAGATCTTATCAGTAACTTACTTTTTCCTACCTTTGTGGAAAATAGACCCAACTTTGCCAAGAGAACTTAGGGTTCTATACTGGGCAGAGAAATTCAGGCGAAGTTAATATCTCAACCGAAAATCAAAAAGAGACAAGAAATTTAGTTCTCTTAGAATTTTTTAAAATTAAATTTTTTAATAACTTTGCAATAGAACTAGCTCTGTGATATGAAAACCTGGTTTTTCTGGGAGGAACATTAGTACTAGGACATTCTGAGAAGCAAAGGAAGCTAGTGAATCCAAAATGTTCTTTTAATCAAATATTAAACAGCTAAGCATTATGACCAAATGGAAGCCTTAAACTGCATTTGTACAGAGGCATAATAGAGTCACAAGTTATTTTCGCCTAATTGTTTCTAAATTGCCCACTTTACTAATTTGGTAATTGCAGTAGACCTATTATTTTGGTTTTACATAGGTTCGGAGTTACAGAACCTCTAGGTCAGAAGGGACTTCAAAAATCACCTTACCTAATCACCAATCTGAAACATAACTCAACAAGTTATGTATTATTAGAGTAGGCTGACTCTAATATTATTAGAGTATTATTTGGACTGTGACCTTGCTCATCCTGGATACCGTCCTTCAGTTGTTATAGTTGAAAGTCACATTAATTTTTCTGCCATGCTACAGTGTTTTCTTGATGTCTGTGACTGTTTTCATATGTGATACTGCTACATCTTTTTTTATCAAAAAGTCTAATGGATTCTGTCTTAAGAATAGGGCCTTTATTTAAAAATCTCTGTTGAAGTTTGCCATAGTATACTTAGTATACTTGGCTTATTACTTTAACTTATGTAGATTCTGTCATGTAATATATTGTTGTTGCTCTTAGTTCCACACTGGTGAAAATCATCAAGTGCTACAGCTGTGTCTTTGTGACAGTTAAATTTCAGTGCTACTAGATTTTACTCATTGCTCTTCTTGTAATGCCCCATGATTTGATATGTGCTGGCTGAGTATTACAAGTCCTGTATATTTCTTTCCATTGGTGATTCTTATCTGAAGCTTTAACAGAAATCAGACATTGTTCCTCTGTTTTGGTTATTTATAGGTACATTTGGAAAGAACTTTTAGACAACCTGTGGGCATACTTAACATACTGTATCTTTTTTCTTTGCAGTCATCCTGTACAACTGTTTTAAAAAAAATAGCTGTACAAGGAGAATGTGGAAACCATTGTTCTGTTACACAATGGCAAAATAATTTAACATTAAAATATACCTGTGATAGACTTAGTTGTAATGTGGATGTATTCATGGTAAGCTTATCTGAGTTATTCTAATAAGCAGTGTTATGTAAAAATAAAGGAAAGAATATACTATAAAATAAATACAGTTTGATACAGTATTTATATTTTAACAGATATGCTTGAGTAGTTTAAATAAATGAAAAAACTTTCTATTATTTGTAGTAGGTCTATGTTATATACAGTAGTGTCCTGGGAAATTCTTGAGTTGTGACATACATATAAATTTTGAATACAGAAGGGATAAGTTCATTTTAGAAACTACTGCAAAGTTTGAATTGGTAGGGCCATCAAATTTGTCAAGCTTGGGTCACATTTACTTCTGTGCCTTGACCGTCGTTACATTCTGTTTTCTTTAATTTTCAAATGAAGGGTCGTACCACGCTTCTCTTTGAAGGGGCCTTTTGGTTTCAGCACATCTATGGGTATGTTGTAAACGCTGTTGTACCTTCAGTTAAGAAATGGTACACATTTAGGGACTGCTTGTTCGAGTCAAGGTGCCAATTATTTCCTGCCTAAGCACTATTTTAGTGAACTCACTTTAGTCTGAAATCACTTAAGCAATTTATCTCAGAATATTATTAAACAAGGGTAAAATCAATGCAAAGCCAGCTGTTTATGTAAATCTTATAAAAGTTTGATTTTCTTTAGATTTTTGTGACTAACAGCATCTCAGTCTTTCTTAGACAGGGAAGTGGTTAGAGTTTGGGTTCCCTAATTCTCATGTCTTACAACCGAAGCTAAGCCTCAGTGGTTGATAACTGAAGTTTTGTGACCCTCGTTCAATATTCAGTCTATTATTTTAGTGCTTTTACAGGGAAAAAAGTTCTGCTTTGCTTCTTTTCCTGCTGTGATGTGTGCATTATGTTATTTTCTACTGGGTATGATTTTTGTTATCTTTTTCAGCTTCATTGACCATAATTTTACTTATTTCAATTAACATGGATCTTAATAACATTTTTGTCTCCTGTACATTTGTGTTTGTGACATATTCTTTACTCATACTTGAATTAAGTAATTTTATTATTTTTCATCGTTCAGCAATATGCTTATTCTTGGTTCATTTACTATTTTGAAGCAATGGAATTACTTACATATTTTTATTTTTCCTTTTCTCTCATCTTCTGTTTTCCAGCCTCTACCTCCATTTGGTCCTATAACATGATAAAATTGCAAACATGAGCCTGAATAATAAAGGATTGCTTCACTGATTGCTAAACATATATTATAGTGCTTTAAAACTCATTTCAGGTCATCGTGGTGCCAACTAGTTTGATTACAAGCATTTAAGCTGTCACATAGAAAGCCTTCCACTTCCTAGAGCTTCAGTTTCAAATCATGAAAACTGAATGCTCTATACTTGTCTATGTACACAGCTCAATTTTATTATTTTGGAAGAAAGCTATGCCTGTTACAAAGATCACTCATAATTTCAGAACCTGGATAAAGCCAGTGTGCAATCCTGGAGCACAGACACAATTTTACAAAAAAAATTAAAATATGCACGTGTACATATATGTAGGTAGGGACTATCAAAAGAGATGTCAAAACATCTATTTATTCTCATTTTTGGATACACTACACATTACCAAATTGTTAAAATGTGGTTATTTAAGTATCATTTGGGCCAGGCACAATGGTACATGCCTATAGTCCCAGCTGCTCGGGAGGCTGAGTTGGGAGGATCATCTGAGCCCAGGAGATCAGTGTTGTAGTGTGCTATAATCATGCCCGTAAACAGCCACTATACTCCTGCCTAGGCAATATCTCTTAAAAAAAAAAAAAGTAAAATCATGACTCTTATACATTATACAATTTACATGTTTAAAATTTTATTTAATAATGATGGAAGTAGGCAGATATTATAACTTTTTCAGAGGTAAACCAAAAGAAAAGTCACAGTTATATATGAGGAATATTGAAATGAGTGTGTAGATGGAGGCAGAACTGACTTCAAGGAAGTCAGCTGAGTCTCTGCCTCATGACAGAGTTTACATGATGGTAGAGAATGTTTATTTTGCATTGCTATCACTTACCTACAACTTCCAGACGTAATGGAATCAGAAATTAATTATGCTGGAGAGTGTGCTATAGACAATGCCTAGTGTTTCCTTAAAGCACATGTTTTCCTATTTGATGAAAAATAGTCTTAAAGGAAGGTTTGTTTATTTAAATTTGGCCTAATCATTTACACGGGTGCACCAAGAATGTTAATTTAGCATATAAGCCTTTTAAACTTTGCTTTCTCGGATGTTTTTACAAAATACATCTTCTATTGAACTTTTAAAATATTATTTGCTGTCCTGAGGGTGGAAAGCCAAACCCAAGAATCACGGAAAGGATCACTGAAAGGAGTGATCAAGCACGATCACTGAATGGCGCTCTAGAAGTCTTCACTCAGCCCACTGGTCTTTCTGCCACCCGCAGTACCTGTAAATTTGGGTGAATTTCTTTTTTTTTTTTTTGATGTTCCCAAAATACCCCCAAGTACCCTACCAAGAAGTGGTCTCCCTTTCCATCTATATGGCTGGATTCTGTAAACCAGCTACCGGGCTAGTTTTTTCTAGGAGGATTGGTACTTTATAGAGATAAAGTCACCTCTAATTCCTTGTAAGTGTTTAATCATATCTGATTAAATGAGCATTACTCACAAATAGAATATTCCAGACAAGATCTTCAAAATTTTTCATTCTCATCTTGGTAAATAGGAAGACCAATTCTTACTGAACCCATGTAACTGTGTTGCTATGAAAAGAAGACTTAGAGTTGCTGGATTCTGGGGTGTCAGTGAAAATAAGATACCATTTTAAAATACTTCATTTCAGTTTATAAAATCAGAATTGTTATGAGTTGTAAATAGCTTGAGAAAAAAGAGAAAGAGCTTCCTTATATTCTCAGAGAATAGAACACTGACATAAGACCAACAATACTCAGAACAATCATCCTTCATCATTTCATTGAGTCCTGTATAATTAATTCTTGCTGTACTGAATCTTGGCTTATTAATCTCATGAACTCATCTCATGAATTTCTTGACTGAAAGAAGTTCTAGAAGTCTTGACTCAGCCCACTGGTCTGGTCTTAAAGTTATTTAAGCAATGAAATCAGAAATCTATACCCAGGAGTCTATTCTTTGAAGTCTTAGTTATTTGAAGTAACTGGTACGGTTTTTATTATTATTATTATTGTGGGTACTCTGAGATTGTCTTTCTTATTTGAAAACCAGAACTCTGTTCTACCCTGTCACTGAATGCATAGCATTCAAGGAAACATAAAAGTAAAACAAAAAATGGTGTAAGTGCAGACTTTAAATGGATGTGGTTTTCACTTACAACTTTTAAAAGTGAAAAATCTGATGAGAATTTATAACAAAAATAATGTAATGTATTTGATTATTTCTGTGGCATGTAAAACAAAACTAGTAAAGAACATTTTACACAAAACTATAAGCAAATGAGCTCATAGAAACTAGGAAGATTTTCACATATTTCATTACTTTTCAGACCCAGGTATTACAAAGCAAGATAAATAAAATTCACTTTCCATGTTCTGTTCTCATTATGCTCTTTCGTATTTTGGAACAAAGTAATACTTTACTTCAAGACTATTCATAGGGTGTTCCATGAGGTCAGAACTATTTCCATAGTATTTCTAAGATGTTATTACCATGCAGTATGCTCATTATTGCTAGTTTGAAATGAATCAGCAAGTCAGCATTTTAAATTTTTTTTAAGTTCCAATTTTTAATGTTGTAAATATCAATAGTTATAACCTACACACACTCTTATAGACACAAAATAAGCTCATTGAGGTCCTCATTAACTTTTGGGGGATAAATGTAAGCTATTTGGAGACCAAAAGTCTTCAGAAACATTGCATTAAGACACAGGTGTTCTTTTCCTTGAAAAACGGCAGCACACACATAATTATATTTCTTAGAAACTCTTGCTTCTAGATATCATGTCAACTTCTTGCACTGGTTTTAATTTTTAACCAAAGTAACTAACTTCAACTTCACATAAAAAAACTGGGTGATAGTTACAATCTTCCTTTTCCATATCAGCATTTTAGAGGAGACCATGAATAAACATAACCAACTTTCTGTAGCCACACACATCTCTCATGCACCTTCATAAACTGACAATGAACACATTCGTTAACTTGACCCAAAGATAGAGTCTTCTCTGTAGATTATAAAAATAAAAAGCAAAAGGATGAAATTTTAAATTATGATTAGTGCTCAGTGTTTTAATAGTCCATCTTAATTAGAAATGGTGTAGCTATCCAATGAATATCTGTCAATTAATATCAGTCTAAGGTTTTAAATTACCTAAAAATCTTGAAAATTATGCTCAAGCCAACATAGTAAGAAACATAATTACTATTGAAGAAAAGTTTTTGAGAATATTGATGCAATTTGGTTGAAGAAAAATAAAGACAAACATAAACATTTTAGAAATAATCCTAGCTTGTTTGGCCAGAAAACCTGTATATTTTTAGGTAAATTATCTAAAGAAGAATTAAAATGCTTACTCATGTACTTAAAACTGATGAAGAAGGCTTACTGTTTTTATTAAGCCAAGATTTATTAAACTAATCTTATTTGGCAAAGTTATACATAAATTAAGTGAACTTGAGTTTGTAAAATGTTTCTGAGGTAATGTATGCAAGAATTTATTATGTAATTTAGTACATCTAAATGGTTAGAGATTCAGTTCTCTTCTGGGAATTTTAGGAATATGTAGTATATGTAAACACTTACACTGAATAAGCTTATTAGAACAAAACTCCTTTAGTCTTAGAGACTCTATAATCTCATTAATACCATCTGAGGTAGGAAAATATTGTACACACAATGAAAGGTAAAGGCACTTTTGAATTGTAGACACTCAGATATATAGAAAGCTTATAGTTCCAATTCTAGAATTTTAACCATAGGTCAGGAGTAAATACAGAAACACAAAAAGTTTCACTAGTCCAAATTGCAAAGAGCTATTCCTCTTCCCAGTAGACATGCTGTTCTTAATTATTTGAGCTCAAAACAGACAAATAGAGAATCAGAAAAGACTAACAGACTAGAATTTTTTTTTCTTAAGTGTTTTAAGTGATAGAAATCTAAGCTTATTGTGTGGCACATTTCTTACAGAAGCTTTTCTGTGTTGAACTGTACATTTTGTAGTTAGCATTTTCATTCTCATTGATAAATTCAATAGGCAGCATGCCAGTCAGCCTGTTTTAGGTTCTAAGGATATAGCAGCAGTAAATAAGACAAAGTTTCTCGTTTCATTACACTTATAGTCAATCAAATTAATTCCTAATATGCCAGGTGATAATAGGAATCTAAAGAAAAATATTCATGAAAAGAGTTGGGCATTCAGCAAAGAATAACAGGGACTGAATTTATTGTTCTATTAGAAACAACCAAAACAAGAGATAAAATATATGACTCAGTGGTTTTCATGACACTGGACATAAGACAGTAAGGACAGTGATCCCTGAAAGAAAGTAAACAAATGTAGTCATCTCTTTGAGTGTCCCAGTTACTGCCTCGAGAGAATTCCAGGCCTCCATGCAGGGCAGAGGGAATTCAGGGGTACCAAGTGGAGCTCAGTGGACTTTCTGCGTTAGGAGAAGATACTGAGAGTCCAGGAAGAACAAGGTAGCAAAAATTCAAAGGACAGAGTACTAAGGGGGAGGGGAGCTGCACAGAGAAAGGACCCCAGAGATCTTCAGAGGATTGCTTTCCGTTATTCATTAGTGAGTTAATTAATTAACTCATGCATTTCAGAAAACTTCCTGATGCCTGGGAAAGAACCATCCAAAAGGATTAGAGGAAACAGTGCCTTACATTCACACATAGCCAGGAACAGTGCTAATTCTCACCAGCAAGACTGGGAAAACCACTAGACTCATGGGGCATAGAGTCAAGTACATAGTAGGGTCTTGTCTCAGTATTAAGAAATAGTCATTAACTGAGCAGTGCTACAGTTGCCCTAACACTTTTTATTTTTTATTTTTTTTGAGACAGAGTTTCATTCTTGTTGTCCAAGCTGGAGTGCAATGGCGCTATCTTGGCCCACTGCAGCCTCTGCCTCCTGGGTTCAAGCGATTCTCCTGCCTCAGCCTCTTGAATAGCTGAGAGCTAATTTTTGTAATTTTTTTAGTTGAGACGGGGTTTCACCGTGTTGGCCCAACTGGTCTTGAACTCCTGACCTCAAATGATCTGCTCACCTTAGCCTCCCAAAGAGCTGGGATTACAAGTGTGAGCCACCACACCCTGCCCTCCCAGCATGTTTAAAATGTGAGTTCTGATAGGGTCAAACTATGTCAAGTGACTTAACTGAATTCTAAAACCATTTTACGGCATTCAATTAAGAATTACCAGACATGCAAGGAACTAGGAGAATAAGACCCATAATGAAGAGGAAATCAGTCAATCAGAACTGGATCAGATGTTAGAATTAACAGAGTATGATATTTAAAAAATTATAATGGTGTTCTATATGTTCAGACAGTTAAGTAGTATAAAAGCAAAATTGGGCCGGGTGCGGTGGCTCAAGCCTGTAATCCCAGCACTTTGGGAGGCCGAGACGGGCGGATCACGAGGTCAGGAGATCGAGACCATCCTGGCTAACACGGTGAAACCCCGTCTCTACTAAAAATACAAAAACTAGCCGGGCGAGGTGGCGGGCGCCTGTAGTCCCAGCTACTCAGGAGGCTGAGGCAGGAGAATGGCGTAAACCCGGGAGGCAGAGCTTGCAGTGAGCTGAGATCTGGCCACTGCACTCCAGTCCGGGCGATAGAGTGAGACTCCGCCTCAAAAAAAAAAAAAAAAAAAAAAAAAAAAAAAGCAAAATTGAACTTCTAATATAAATACTATAAGATATGAAATGAAAAATATATTATGTGGGATTAACAGCAGATTAGACATTGCAGAAGAAAAGATTAGTGAACTTGAATTCATAGCAACAGAAACTAGCCAAAATGAGACATGAAAAGAATAGAGAATTCGCAAATTGAACAGAGCATCCGTGAGCTGTGTGACAACTTCAATACATGTAAATTGGAGTCTCCAGAGAGAGGAGGGTGAGAGGACAAAAGTAATTTCCAAATTTGATGAAAACAGTGCAGAACATCAGAAACACAAAGAAAATTACATCAATACATATTATAATCAGATTTCTCAAAACCAATAAGAAAGGGAAAATCTTATAAATAGCCAGGAAATAGTAAAAAGGCATAAATGCAGAGGAACAAAGATTGACAGCAGATTTTGTTCTGAAAAAAATGAACTGGAGCAACATCTTTAAAAGTACTGAAAGAAAAAATTGCCAACCTAGAAATGTATACCCAGTGAATATATCTTTCAAAAGACACGGATAAGAGAATGAGATGATAATCCATAGGCTAGGAGAACAGTTTTGTAAAGTTTATGTCTGATAAAGGACTTGTATGCACAATATATAAAGAAATCTCAATATTCAGCATTAAGAAATCAAAAAGCCTAATTGAAAAACGAGCAAAAGATTTGAACTGATATGTCACTAAAGGCAATATACAGGTGGCAAATAAGCACATGAAAAGATGCTTTACATCTTTGTGACATAAAAGCAAATTAAAACCATAATAGGTATATGGTAATATATTATTACACACCCATTAAAATGGCTAAAATGAAAATAACTGACTACAGCAAGTGTTGGGGAGGATATTGAGAAATTGCAACTCTTTTACATACCAGTGGGAATATAAAATGTACAACCATAAACTCTAGGTTCTCTTTAGATCATATAAATCTTTCCCCTTTTTAAAGATACAACCAGTTGAGAGAGCAGTTTGATAATTTATTAAAATGTTAAATATGTATGTACAATATATTTTAGCCATTCCAAAAGAAAGCACACGTCCATACAAATACTTTACATGAGTGTTCATAGTAGCTCTATTTGTAACAGCCCCAAATTGGAAATTGGCCATATGTTCTTTGTCAACTTAATGAATGAACAATTTGGTATATTCATACAACAGAATACTACTTAGCATTAAAAAGGAACAATGTATTGATACATCCAACAACATGGATTCATCTCAAAATAATTATCCTGAGGAAAAAAAGAAGCCACACAAAAAAGGTACATATTGTATGGTTCCAATTTATATAAAATGCTAGAAAAAGCTGTTTAATCTACCAGTGACATAAAGTAGGTCTATGGTTGCTTGGAGAGGCAGGCACAGAATTGGGAGGGAGGGATTACCAAGGGACAGGAGTAAACTTTTGTAGGTGATGGGCATGTTCATTATCATGACTGTCAGGATGGTTTCACAGATACATTTATAGGTCAATATTTATCAAATTGTATCCTTTACATATGTGCAGTTTATTATATTTCATTTATACTTCAGTAAAGCTGTTTTAAAATAATTACAAAAACTACTTCCCTGCTGTTTGTAACACCCTGAGATGTCTTCATCTTTTCCTATCTTCGTGTGTTTTAAATACACCAGCCTACTGCACTTTAATACCTCTCTAGCTCAGACAGCTACACACAAAACTTATTCTGAAGAATGTCAAAATGCATATTTTCATCAGAGAAATATCTCATGGTCCTTTGTTAAATGTTCAAAAATTCATGATTGGGCTTTATAAGGCAAATAGGTCCTGTTTTATAGAATTAGGAGAGAGAAAATGCATACAAAAGAGCTCAATCCTTTTTTTGGCTGGCTTTTATGTCAGAGCTCAAAACTGCTGTCTGATAAAATGTAGGCCACCAGATTGAATTACTTCATTGAACCACTGCTGTCCTCTGTTAATGGTAATTGCACAGATATAGCAGTCTTTCTCGGCAACATCTCAGATATTTACCTCCCACTGTTTTTCAATTCAAACCTTTGATGAAAATATTCCCAGTACTTCTTTAAAGCAGACATCCAACTGTCTTTCTTGACAAAAGCAAGGTCTCTAAATCAGATCCTGACAATTTGTGACACAGCAGTCTATCCAAATCACCTTTTACCTATGTCACTATGTCATTTCCTGAAGAAAAAAGTGTCCATCAGACAAGCAATTTCTGTAGGTTTTGGGGGCTGGAAGGTTGGTATGCCAGCAAAAATCAGAGAGGAAAAGGGAAAAATAATTTTTTCCTTTGACTTGTGTGGAAGAAATTCAGTGAGAGGTTGACCAGATCAAATAAGCAAAAGAGGGGTTTTGTATATTTAAAAGACACATTTTTATAAAGAGAGATTTTTAGATATTTGTTATTTTCAAGATGGTAACAATTAAAACTTGAATCTAGTGATTTCTGAAAGCTACTCCCTTTAAGGAGACAGTGAAACAAGGTTAGTTTTTTTTTATTCTTAACTTTTTCTCTTAGACTACTTTAATATGACAATATTTAGCAGTTTATTTTTTCCTCAGGAACTCAGCTCAGTTTCTGGTCTACCTCCTGTCCTGAACTGAGCAGACTGCATTTCCTCACATGAAGGTTATAGGTTGTACAAACAATGCCACTGGCATGAACCGTGATCAGCACTCTCCATTTGACTCATGGTGACTTTGGAGGCTGGAGTGCAGCACATGGTAACCAGGAGATCAGCTGGACCAGCCTCAGAGTGAAACTCACTGCTGTTATCTCTTTGGCTATGGTTGGTTGAGTACTTTTTTTTTTTTTTTCCTTTTAGTATTGGAAGGTTATAATTGATATTTGTTTTCTTGGATCAAATTGTAGCATCATATGTTTGACTGATGGGTTAGTTGTAGGAGCTGTCAGAGCCCCTCTGGGACCTGCTTTCCAGGTTTGGTGAATGAGCAGCTGACAGCACGGCAAGCACACTTTCTGCTGCCAGCCTGGTTTTGTTCTTCCCAGGTGGATGTTGCGTTATAGGAATGGGCCTCAAAATAACATTTGCCCAGGAATATTTCTGGAGAGTGGTCATCTTTGGTGGCACTGTTATGATGGTATGTTGTTCATTTAGAGTGGTCTCATTCAAGCAAGACCTGTACATCGTTTGGGGAGAACAGTGAGCAAAACCATAGGCTGAGCTCTGGGGAGGGTTTGATCTGGGAGCAAAGCATGTCCTAGAATCTCGATCAGGATTCTGCTTTTCAGAGACATTGCAAGGCTCCTAGGAAGTTGGGGCCAGGAGGTAATAAAAGAGATAGAGAGAGAAAATCTTTTTAAATCAGGTTTCTGACTGCATGGGCTCTTCAATGTGCTCTTTACTTTGATTGTGGCCTCAACATACAGGTGGTAGCAGAAAGTCCTTGAAGGGCTCTTGACTTACTTTTCTTTTCTTTTTTTTTATTTTTTATGAGATCAGGGAATTTTGTAATTTAGAAGGAGAAAACTGGCACTCTTGTTCCAGTAAAGCCTCTGCTGATAGCTGTGTGCCCTTTGTTTTTAATCCTTTCTCGGTATCCGTCTCTGGCCATCCTTATCTTTACTAGGAATCAAAGGCTGTGAAGGGACCACCAGAAAAATAAATAATTCATAGCTTTTCAAAGCCTGAGCCCCAAATACTCAACTTTCAAAGCCTGAGCCCCAAATATCCCTTCCCTTGGGCTTGAATTTGCTGAACTGGAGCCTGTGTTTACTCTACTAGGGTAACCAAGTATTCAGGAGCTCAGAGAAAAAAGGACTGGCCACTATACCTCTTTGGAGGTAAGAGAGGAACCCATGTGAGTTCATGTGTAGAAGAATCACTTTCACCTGGAATAGAACATCAATCCCTAGAACCTCACTGTCTGGCAGGCAGGAAGTGATACCAGTTTCTGGCTTGGAAAGGACATCTGAAGGATCCTGTTGGTTTTTTCTGCTGACACGTGTTTAGTGCTGACCCGATGTCTGACCTGATTGTCTTCATCCATAACTTCATCTAGCCCAGTTTACAAACGAATGAACACAAGTGACAACCTCAGTGAACCTGCACCATGAGGATGCCATTGCTTCTCCCACATTCTCACTGTCTTCTCTTCTTGGCTTCTCTTCCCCTGTACTCCTCTGTTGACACAGAATATGCAAAGTCCAAGAGATGTAGCAATGCCAGTAAGAGCTAAATTACTTGCAGCTGGCGGTGCCACCTGTGCCTATCAAATTGCAGCCAAAGCAATTGCTTTCCCAAAATGCCCTGTTCTGGGGAATTGGAAAGTGAATCCGTAGGGGCAGCAATGGCTGTATAGAAGTGAGCTTTTCTCTGGGCTAAAATATGAGGACAAAATTGTGAAGCAGATAATCCCAAATGCCCACTTTTGCATCTTCATGAGCTCAGAGGCAACCCAAGAGATTTCCGAGTTAAGCCTTTGGACTTTAGGTGAGCTCTCAACTAGAACCCTCCTTTGCAAGCAGATCTCCTGTGGGGGTGACAGTTTAATAACTTAACCTGGTGGTTGTATAGATGAGAATGTTTGTGATTCCTTCTCTCTCCACAAGACCTCGCCACTTCCAGTTATGTTCATTTTATTTTTGTTTAGTCATTTTTGTGCTTAGGGAACAATTTTTCAGCTTTGTACTCTCACCTCATAAAAGTCCTTTGTATCATTGTGAAAAAGCAAGTTAAGGCCTGTCTCAAGAATAAAACAAAAAACAAGAAAAGGAGAAAAAGAGAGCATACAAAGAAAAATACCAGAGGTTGAGTATAATAAAAGTGATGAAAGCTGATTGAAAAGTAGGAACAATTTATCAGAAAAAAAGAAAATACTAAGAAGTGACAAATTGTTAGAAAATTGTAGAAAAATGCAGTCAGACTAAATTAAAATATCAATTTCACTTGCTTTTTTTTTTTTTTTTTTTTTTTTCTGTGAGACGGAGTCTTGCACTGTCACCCAGGCTGGAGTGCAATGGCGCAATCTCGGCTCACTGCAACCTCCGCCTCTCAGGTTCAAGCAATTCTCCTGCCTCAGCCTCCCAAGTAGCTGGGACTACAGGTGCCTGCCACCACGCCTGGCTAATCTTTTTTTTTTATTTTTTTTATTTTTTTTAACTTTTAGTAGAGATGGGGTTTCACTATGTTAGCCAGGCTGGTCTCAAACTCCTGACCTTGTGATCTGCCTGCCTCGGCCTCCCAAAGTGGTGGGATTATAGGCATGAGCCACCACGCCTGGCTCTTTCCTTTTTCTGTTGTTCATTCTCTTCACCCTTGTTTAGATCCTAAAGTGGCCCAGGCACTTCAGGATCTGAAGATAGCTGGATGATAATGAGTCTTCTTAAAGAGGTTGCATTTTATAGCAAACATGATGCAGAGCCATCGAAGGGTTTTATAGTTGCTGTCCTTAAGGACTGTATTTTTAACCTGGAATATCTATGGGGACTTTGAAAATTCCACCTGCTGAGCCTCTACCTCATTTGAGAACCACTCTTAATAAGTTCATGGCCTTACAGTGGGAGTGGGAGGAGAGGTGACTTTGGAGCAGATAATTATAATGTGAGTGAGAGTTATCTCTTTCATGAGTACTGCTGCACAAACTGGGAATGCCTGATCTGGTTCTTCGAGAGGGAGTGGAGGTTAGCCTGATTTGTTTAAAGTTGTAGTGGTTGTGGCAGGGGAGGAGGTTGCATTCCACAAAGCACCATTTGGAAAGACCCAAAGTGTGGGACCTGGTGCTTTGGAGGACCTGTAGATGTTGTTGGAATGCCTAGAAATTATGAGAATGAGGATAGGAAGGAGCCAGATCCCAAATAGTCTTGACAAGTCTTGTTAAAGAGTTTGCATTTCATAGTGCAAGTGATGTAGAGCCACTGAAGGGTTTCATGTTGTAGGAGAATTTATTAGACGTGTGTGAGAGATAGCTCACTCAGGTAGTTTTGTGGAAGATGGCTGTGTAAGCATGAGATTGGAGGCAAGAACTTTCAGGAAAAATTATGATGATGACTGATTGGGAGAGAAGGGGGACAATTCTAGAGATGTTTAGAACACAAAATTGACAGGACAAAGTCAATGAGTCAATGTGGCAGTGATTTATAGAGAAGCCTCAAGGATGACCAAGTATCTGCTTTATTCAACCAAGCAAGTGCTGGTACAATTCACTAAGAGAGGCAGTATAGGAGAGTGAATAAGAGCACATATTCGAATCCTAGACCTGCCACTCGCCTGTGAGTTACATTTTGGATGTATTCATTTTGAAGAGGTCCATGGGATGAGCAAGGAAAGAGATCCTGTGGGAGTTTGAGTCTGGAGCTCAGAGGAGCAGCCTGCACCTTTGGTGCTTGTGATCTATGCAGTCCATGGATCAGAATTCTTTCAGGAAAAAAATTGTGATTATTAGGACAAATGTTGAGCATGTGTGATTTTTATTTCTTTGTGATTTACCTGGAGGACTACAGAGCTGACCAGAATAAAGGCAATAAATATATAAATAACCCTCTACCTATGATATACTCAAGGCAATAAATATATAAATAATCATCTACCTATGATATACTCCTGTCATTATTATTATTGAAGGCATATTACATATTTGTTTGGACCACAGCATACTTTCAGGAAACTCTTGATAAACAACTTTCTTTTTTATTTATTGCTCTGCTTTCCTTTGATTGCTTTTGCTGTAGCGTCAACCTGCATCTTATTTTAATCATCTCCTCTCTGAACATTGATGATTCCGCAGCTTTGTTAGAATACATCTTGGGAGATTCCATTTTTTAAAGGCTCTTTCAAGGACATATGGCATTAGATGATTATGATATGGCGTGTTTAGAGTATGCCATGATTTCTCTCCTGCTGAATCCCTCACACATGTTTGAAGCAATTATTATCCTCTCTGCTAGCTCATGAGACTTGTTAGATCACTATTTGTGGGTGTCATAAAATGTTGGCAAGACCCCAGTGTGAAACGCAGTGTGAAATACATGTGGTTAAACTTCTCTGATCTTGTATGTCAATCAAAACAAAATGGCTTAAAACAGTAGATGAATTTCAAAAGAAACTTCAGGATTCTAGAGCAAAAATGACACATGGAACTCTTTAGGTCTGTGTTTTGATATTTAATTCAGGGAGTCATACACAGGAGGGCGTATGCAGTATAGTAGAATTTAGATTTGTTATGATTATATCTGATAATGTTACAAATACTGAGCGGCTTTTTGTTACATCATATATGGTCCCAAAATGTCATGTCATGCAGTACTGGGGGTGTTTAAATACCAAATTTATGCATATTTTCAAGGAAGAAGCAGATAATCTTCTAACTGTACAGACTATGTTATTTATCAGAAATAATAGTTTATGAATTGTCAGTGAAAATTGTAAACCATGTATCCCTGATATACTTTTATATCTTCGTTAAGCATCACTAGTACTGAATATGGGTATCTATCTGATGAAGACCTTAGAATCTTATTATAGTTCAGATATAACAAGATTTTATCTATTGTTTTTATCAGGGTGAAGGGTATATAATGTCAGCATGATATCTCCTTTAGTTTTACCTCTCCTGGTGTTTTGCAGTCTTAAATGGGTGTCTTTAGGAACATCCCTCTTATTTCTTGTGGCTTACTTCTAGTTTTAGAGCTTCTACCTAATAAAGGTATAATTAGATTTTCTGCATTTATTAGTCAAAGAATATTCTTTTACGTGTGACTTTTTAGCAATATCCATAATTTAAGTGATATTTGCCGAAATATTATCCATACTCCTACCTTTACAAGAGGATTTAATAACTTGACAGAATATGTTATGGTAATGAATTGTTTGATGACCAATTATATTTCAACTATTAGAAAGACCATGATGTAGCTGCTGAAATACCTGAGAAAGGTAGCTTACTGTATAAAGAAGGACAGCTAGGATTTTGATCACCTTCTTGCTTTAGTGAATGACGCTAGATCTTCCTCCAACATAAATCTTTCTGCTCACTTTAATTCTAGGTGTGTGAATTCTTGACTTGAGCACTTTGATGTCAGAGTTCACCTACTTGAAGGCCCATTGGAAGAATAACTTCTAACTCATTAAACAATTCCCCAGTTAGCCAAAGTTAGTTTCATAGATGTCTGTGATGGCTTGTTAGGTGGCACAGTGACTAAATTTGATGCTCAGAAAAGATGGTCGTAACGAAGAGTTCTTTCTTTTCACGCAAGTGTAAGCTTTCTGACAGTTATCACCCAAAATGCATCTTGTTGTTGTTGTCTTTTCTACTCATGGCTGTGAGTGTCAGACACTATGCTTCTATTCACTAACATGAAGACATTTGTGAAAGGGCCGTCATCAATATCTGACACTGGTGAACTGAAGAATAGTATACTAGCTACATAAAACTGCGTTTATTCTTCCTAAACCAATCATTGCTTTTTGCAGCATTTCCAATGAAATTGTGATTTTTTAGCAGATTCTTCTTTGATGGAGCTGTGATTTGCAATAATCTTGTCATGCCAGGCTCAAAATACTACTAAATGAAGACATTTGTGGAAGGGAATGATTGTAAATTGCATGCAAATTTCAACTCGGCTGGAATTAATCAATATGGAAACAGAACTTGTGCGTTCCTGATATAATGATGCTGAAACTAATCCCATGGAGTTCTATTTCTGTGGGAATTAGGCATTTATTTTGCTTTAAATCTCTCTCTCTCTCTTTTTTTTCCTTGAAGACAAAGTCCTGTTTTTGAGTTTTTTAACAGTAACTTCTTTGGGGATTGAGAGAGGTTATAAGGGAAACAGGAGTAAAATCAAGCATCTGACTTCCCCTGTGGGGACATCTGGCATTTCCTATTTAATTTGCTATGCTTGTTTAATGAATCTTTCCCCCAATTTTTCTTGCTAATTTTTTTTCCACTGAAAATTCTAAGGCTTATGAGATAGTAGGTGATGCAATCTTTATTCTATGTTAAATATGCAACACTGGTCTCTAAATGGGGTGTTCTCTCTTTTACACCAGTTTCTTAGGGTGATCCCAGCTTATCCTTGATGAAAGCTTTTTGTTTTTGTTTTTTAAGTCACTTTTGGGGAAACAGGCCACCAACCTTGACTTTTTAATGCCTGCTTACATTCAAATTTCTCATTTTCTTTGATTGGCAAGATTAGGTTTATGGCCTTTTATTCTTATACTTGGCAACTAGATCGGTTAACCTTAGATTATTTGTTCCCCACCTTTTCTTCAAGCTGTTTAGGTCACACATTTGTAGAAAGGTCTTATCATTGGCATATTTTGTACCACCAGTGCATCAGTGCTATACTCGTATATCCTTAGAGGCTGACAACTTACTTCCCAGCCCCTTTGGAGTACTTTAAGAGTCCTTTTATTTATAGCCCAGTTTAAGCCCCAGTGGGTAACACTCCATAAACCTGCAGTGACATCCAGTGGCCTCATGGTGTAATTTTTTACAAACTTTTCTAAAAGGAATTACAGGGGCAGTATTGCCTGTCAAAGAAAAATACTGTTGGAGTTATTGAAGGAGGTTTCCTAAATGCATTAATGTACAGTAGTTACTGGCATTCTCCTTGATAGGATTACTTGGAGGATGATTATTCATTTTTTGTTTTTTGAGTGAAGGATTAACAGCCTCTGATGAAATCAGCTTTATGCCAAGATCAGATAAAAAATATAAAATTGATGACAATATTTTTAAGACAACAATTTTTAATTTAAAAAATCAGCAGTGTAGAATTTCCTATTCTAGATAGATTTAAGAAATAAAGGAGAACCTTTAGTTTGTGCACGTGATCATGAAGTTTAAAATTCTGTGTTGTTTCCCTTCTTGGTTCTTGTGCAGTCAGTTTCTTTGACAGTCTTCTTCCACTGTGTTAACCCTTTAATTTTCTCAAACCACCTAAGACTGCTACTATAAATCAGAGCCAAGGGACTCCCAATCCGATTACTGTCTTTAATTGTATTATTAAAAGAAAGCATATTTTTATTAAAATGATGCCCCATTATTATAAAATATTTACGTGGTAGAAAAATGTATGAAGAAAATGTGAGCAAATCAGTGCAAATCTTACCCTTTTCACAGAAATAACCAGCGTTAACATTTGGTAAACCTCTTTGAAAATGCTCTCTATATGCTCTTTTATATTCTCTCCATGCACATATATTGATAGATAAATAAATTGGAAGCCAAGAAATAATTTCATGATACTGAATTGAACTACTTATAACTGCTATGTTTATTCGGTTTCTAATTACCGCAAAATGTTACGCTGGGTGGGGAGAGGCCCAGGAAGAGGTTTGCTTTTTTGTGAAGAGATAACTTTGCCTTTGTTGTGACAGGCAGGGCTGGCTAGGCAGGATCAGATTTGGGAGAGGGTCAATAGAGAGGAGTGGTGTGCAGCCACCTCATGGCTGCCAGCTATGAGGTTTGGTTTAGATAGGTTAACTGAGGCTGGAATGGGACAGCATAGTTCATATGTTTAAACACCCAGGATGAGATGTTCCAGAGCTCAGAGAGTTCATACGAGTAAGTCTAGCATGTAGAAACTAAGCCAGTAGGATGTTCCAAACTGATTCTAGGCACATTCATACCAAAGATGAGTGTTAGGTTGTAGTGGGGGGCGGGGGGTGGGGGAAAGAGGGGGAGGGAAAAGGAGAGGGAGAGATCTTTAGATATCTTTAGCAATTGATACTGAACCAGAAATTTGAAATTTAGATTTCGCTCTGTCATGCCCATTCCCCAGACACTTCTCAGATACAATGCAAAAGCCGTATGCTACTGGGAGAGAGACAAGAAACCTGTTTGCCTTTCTAGTCCTAAGCACAGATTAGCTGCTGCGGGGGAAGGGCTATGAATCTCCCTCTGCTTTGCAATGAAATGGGGCAAACATCATTTGCAGTTGAGAGAGATCGTTTTGCCCAAGATTCTGCACCGATGCACTGATCCTCTTCCTCTGGCAGAGGAACAGGAAACTTTCTCATGCCCGAGATATTCCACCAATACAAAGCAAAACTTGGCTTCCCCATGGGAGGGATGTGGGGAAGGGCAAGAAAACTGATTGTACTTCGTACCCTGAACTGAGTAGGAAGCAGAGATTGCATGGCATTGGGATGGAGGAAGAAATGCTAAGAAAGTCATGTACTTGAGTCCCAGATGTACAGGGCTAGGCTAAGACTGTGCTTGGAGCAGAACTGAGAAATTCTCCTTCCCCCCTCCACAAGTCTTCAACCATAACAAAGAAACAGTAGCAGGCTTGCAGTCTACTGCTAGAGGAGTGGCAAGAGCATGGGAAAAATCGCAGACGCCCTGCAATGCTTGTGTGCAGGTCCTACTTAGGTCCTACTATAAGTTGAGGGTGGATCATGAACACTGAGAAAACCTTTTTGACAGCAAAAAATAAAATAAAATAAACTTTCATTTCTATATAGATTTAGATTACAAAATTATGCAGGTAGAATACCCATATAAAATCAATCTAGTTTTCCCTGTTGTTATATCCTACACTTGTAAGATATAATTGTTATAAGTAGGTGTAATTGTTGTAAGATGTAGTTGTTGTAATAAACCAATATTGCTACATTATTATTAAATGAAGTTCATACTTCATTCAAATTTTCTTAGTTTATACTTTTCTGATCTTTTCCTGTTGTAGTATCCTATCTAAAGTAGGACACTGCATTGTATGTTTAGTCATTATATCTCCTCAGGTGCCTGTGGACTGTGACAGTTTCTCAGATATTTTTTCTTTTTGATGATAGTTTTAAGGAGTACTGGTCAGGTATTTTAGAGAATGTTCTTCGATTGGTTGGGTTAAAAATTTTTTTTGATGTTTTTCTCATGATCACACCCTCAGTTGGCCTTTGTTTTGAATCTTCGGGACTCACAAAGGACTGTGTCACAGCAGTCTATCAAAGGAGGAATTTTTATCCTGTGGTGCATCAACACTAGTTATAGCAACAGTAAAATACAGACACAATTCAGCTACTGATTAGATTTATTCAGTCCCCCCTGCTAACAGCTTGAAAGAAGTAGTTACCCATTTCCAGGTAGAAATATTATTTATCTCAGTTTCTTTTATACATAAAGTTTGGGTTCAATTAAAAAAATGTGACATAGACACACGTCAGATAAAAAAGATGACTGTTCAGCATGTAAAATAGTCAACAAAATCTGACATGTAAACTTCAGGCAGGGACTTTGAAATAACTATGATTATTGTATTAAAAGGTTTAATGGAAAAGGTGGACAATATACATAAATTACAATGTGGAATTTTAGTAGAGTGATGGAATCTGTAAGAGTCACATGGAAATACTAGAAATGAAAAACACAATATCATATATGAAAAAATTTTCTGTGGGTTTATCAACAGATTTGATATGATAGAGGAAAGAATAAGTGACCTTGAGGATAGACTAATAAAGCCTTTCAACTGAAATAGAGCAAAAAGAGTGGAAATAAAAAATGGAACATCACCGTAGAAAATTTCCTAACAGCCTAACATATTTCAAGAGAGAGAAAATAGGCTAGAAGAAACACTAGAAGGGATAATGGCTGAGAATTTTCCAAAATGAAAGATAGCCAACCACAAACTCAGAATAAATATGAAGAAAAGCACACCTATGTACATTGAAGTCAAACTGCCGAAAACCAAAGATGAAGAAGAAGTCTTGAAGACCGAGAAAAAAATAGATATTCATGCAGAGGTACAATAGATAAAAGCTCAGTACGTTTTATGTCAGAAATTAGGTTAGCCAAAAGAGTTGGAGTGACATCTTTAAAAAACTGAAAGAACAAATATCCTCAACCTAGAATTCTATATCCAGAAAAAATAAGTTGCAAAACGGAAAGCAAATTAAGACTTCGTCAGATGAAGCAAGAGAAGTTTTGCTAGCAGAACAGGTCTATCTGAAGAGCTTACAGGAAGCTCTTCAGACAGTAGGAAAGCTCTTCAGATAGTAGGAGTATGCTGCTCTATAGAAAGAACATTTTGTTCTACACAAAGGAATGATGGACACCAGAAATATAAAAATATGAGACAAGACATTTTTTTCTTCTAATCTTTTGAAATGAGATTAGAGTGTGGCTTGACAATGAGCCGGGTATGGTTTCAGATGAAACCCAAATCTCATCTCAAATTGTAATCCCCACGTGTTGGAGGAAGGGCCTGGTGGGAGATGTGACAATTCCCGCTTGCTCTCTCTCTCCTTCTCCACTATGGTAAGACGTGCTTGTTTCCCCTTCGCCTTCTGCCATGATTATAAGTTTCCCGAGGCCTCTCAGTCATGGTTTCTGTTAAAGCTGTGGAACTGTGAGTCAATTAAACCTCTTTTCTTCATGATTTACCCAGTCTCAGGTAGTTTTTTATAGCAGTGTGAGAATGGAATAATATGAGTCAAATCTAACCTCAGGTTTGTTTTTGTGCAGTCTGTGAGCAAAGAATTTAAGGGTTGTAAAAATGTTTTTAAAAGATAGAATAATTAATGCATATGCAACAGAGAGCATATATGGCTTGCAAAGTCTAAATTATTTACTCTCTGGTGCTGGTTTAAAGCAAAAATAATAATTCTATATTATGGGGTTTGTAACATGTTAAAATAAATTTTTGGCAATAATACTTTAAAGGATGGGAGGGAAGAAATGGAAATATACTGTTGTAAGGTTTCTGTACTATACATGAAATAGTATAATAAAATTTCAAAGTAGACTATGATAAGTTAAGAATGTATATTGTGAATTTGAGAGCAACCATTGGGGAAAAAGATAAAGCACAAGATATAATTAACAAGCCAATAAAATGAAATCATAAAAATGCTCAGCTAATACGAAAGAAGGCAAAAAAATTAAAAAAGAAAGAAAGGAACAAAAGAACAGATGACTTTTTTGTAAAGTATGATAGTACATAGATACTGTATCATCCTTAGTAGTAATTACACTAAATATAATTGGTCAGTTAAAAAGCAGAGATTAAAAAATTGGATAGAAAGCAAAACACAATTTTGTGTTGCCTGCAATCAACCCATTTTAAATACAGAGACATGACTATTTTAAAGCAAAGATGGAGAACAGTATGTCATACAAACCCTAATCAAAAGAAAACTGGAGTGGGCTGGGCTTAGGCCTATAATCTGAGCACTTTAGAAGGTGGGTAGATCACTCAAGTTCAAGTGTTTGAGACCAGCCTGGTCAACATGGTGAAACCCCGTTTCTACTGAAAGTGCAAAAATTAGCCAGGTGTGGTGGCTCATGCCTGTAATCCTAGCTACCCTGGAGGCTGAGGCAGGAGAATCACTTGAAGCCAGGAGGTAGAGGTTGCAGTGAGCCATGATAGTACCACTGCACTCACGCCTGGATAACAGAGGGAGACTCTCAACAAAAACAAACAAACAAAAAAACCGGAAGTGGTTTTGTTACTATCAATACAGTAGACTTCACAAAGTTACCAAGTATAAAGTATGGTATCACACACCACATGATGATAAAGAGATCAGTTCATCAAGAAAACAAGAATTAATCAAGAAAAAGGCCTATATGTACACAATAGCAGAGCTTCAGAATACATAAAGCAAAAACTAATAGAATTTTAGGGAGAATAGACAAATCAAGTAATAAAGGTGGAGATTTCAAAGCTCATCCCTCAAATTGATAGAACAAGTTAACATAGATTAGGAAGGACACAAAAAACTTGAGCAACACTACCAGTCACCTTGACTCAGTCGACATTTATAGAATGCTCCCTTCAAGAGCGAAATACAGTGTTTTGTCCAAATGCATATGACATACTCATTGTAGACTATATTTTGAGCTATTAAGTAAATTTCAGTAAGTGTGAAAGCATTGAAGTGATGCAAATTATGTTCACTGACCGCAACAGACTTAAACTAGAACTCAGTAACAGAAGGATACCTGGAATGTCCTCAAATTTTTGGAAATTCAATAACATACTTTTAAATAACCCAAATCAAAGAATAAGTCTCAAATCTAATTTGATTTTTACAGTTTAAATGCCTCTTTTTTCTAGGCATTCAAAAAGTATACAGAAATACAGTGTAGACTACACATGTGTATATAATTGATGATGGTGACATTCTCTCAATTTATATTAATGTAGTGCACAATATATTTGAAGTACGTGTAGCATAAGGACATACTAAGTCACAAGACTTGTTTGGGGAATGTGATTTCTTTGGATAAAATTGAATTCCTTGAACTTGACAACTAATCAGGCTGAAAAAATACACTTGAAGCTTTCTGATACATTATTAAGGAAGTTACAGAATATCCATGAATTTCGTTACCTTTACACTCCAGTGGTACTCCTGGGTATTTTGTAATTGAGCTCGTTGATTCAGGTGTGAACCATCAGTCTGTCAACAAACCTTTATGCAGGCTGTCTGAGCAAGATGCCTTTCCTCACAGTGGTTTCTAAACTCTCCCAATATTTTCAGCTCCCTGAGTAGGAAGCATTAGGACAGACGCCCAGGCTGGAAAGCAGTGGCGCGATCTTGGCTCACTGCGATCTCTGCCTCCCAGGTTCAAGAGATTCTCCTGCCTCAGCCTCCCGAATAGTTGGGACTACAGGCGCCTGCCACCACACGTGGCTAATTTTTGTATTTTTAATAGACACAGGGTTTCACCATGTTGGCCAGGCTGGTCTTGATCTCCTGCCCTCAGGTGACCTGCCCACCTTGGCTTCCCAAAGTGGTGGAATTACAGGTGTGAGCCACTGCGCCCAGCCTGCTCTACTTTTAAAGAAGCAGAATTCGCGTAGCTCTTATTGAAGAACATTATGTAATAAAATAGCAGTAAGAGTATGAATTCTCGATATATATTGAAAATTAGAGTCTTTAAAAGTCTTAGTGTTTAGAAATTAATATTAGGTTTAATATGACTCTTTAATAATGAAGAATATAAAGTTCTCTGTGTGCTGGTGAGTGAGAGGACTTTTTATTTTTACTCCTGGAAATACGTGATGTGTACCAGTCACTTGTGTGACCATAATATTTTTGCCCTAAATATTAGGTCATCATTTCTTCTTTATTGTTAGGTAATCCAGAATGCTGGGTATTCTCTAACAGAAAATATATATATATATATATTGGTTTGCAGTCCTGGTAAACTGTTGGAGATTTTAATAATCCCAATAAAATATTTCAATTTTTCAAATATGTTTAGATGTCCTTGGCAGATTTAGATTAGTTACATGAGATGGATAGAAAACGGGCTCAGGGCTTAGGGTTTATTTTGGTTATTTTAAAAATTTGTTGAAATAAGAATTGTTTTATTTAAGGAAAAAATAATATTTCTGGATTAAGTATTTCAAATCCATTATTTTTGGAGAAATGCTACAGAGCTTATGACAAATGATTATTACTTTCCTTTTTTTTTTTCTTTTGAGACAGTCTCGCTCTGTCGCCCAGGCTGACGTGCAGTGTCGCTATCTCGGCCCACTGCAAGCTCTGCTTCCTGGGTTCACGCTGTTCTCTTGCCTCAGCCTCCCGAGTAGCTAGGACTACAGGTGCATGACACCATGCTTAGCTAATTTTTTTGTATTTTTAGTAGAGACAGGGTTTCACAGTGTTAGCCAGGATGGGCTCGATCTCCTGACCTCGTGATCTGCCCACATCTACCTCCCAAAGTGCTGGGATTACAGGCCTCAGCCACCACGCACGGCCTATTAATTCTTAAAAACAATTGTGGGCCGGGCATGGTGGCTCAAGCCTGTAATCCCAGCACTTTGGGAGGCCGAGACGGGTGGATCACGAGGTCAGGAGATCGAGACCATCCTGGCTAACACAGTGAAACCCCGTCTCTACTAAAAAAATACAAAAAACTAGCCAGGTGAGGTGGCGGGCGCCTGTAGTCCCAGCTACTTGGGAGGCTGAGGCAGGAGAATGGCCTAAACCCGGGAGGTGGGGCTTGTAGTGAGCTGAGATCCGGCCACTGCACTCCAGCCTGGGCGACAGAGCGAGACTCCGTCTCAAAAAAAAAAAAAAAAAAAAAAAAAAAAACAATTGTGGCCACGATATTAGCACCTAAAGCACTATTCGTTTTCTTAGCCTTGGGAAGACTTCATAGTCATGAGTTTAATACTATTAATTTGATTTTATAAAATTATGAGTGCCATATAGCTGTAGAATGCAGAGGTTTCGTGAAATATATTCAGTGAGAACCAGAAGTGATTTACTAATGCCTCAAATTCATTTAAATATCTACCAATTCAATATATAAAATTGTCTTCACGGGAAACGTTACGGGGTATGATTTTGTATTTGATCATAATGCTTGCTCATTATTTCCTGTTAGTATTACTGGTAAAATGGGGGTTGGCAAATTCTAGATAGTGATACCACGTATGTGTGGTGTGGGTTACTTACAAAACTTTATTTGCTGCTTAATTTTCTAACATTGCATCATTCCCTAAATAGCCTCAAGATCCAAATACAATTGCGGTAATACTTGCTGAAAATTGGAAACTATTAAAAACCCTCATTTGCTGGGAATCAGGAGAGGGGAAGGAATTTCAAAAAATAGTGTTTTTTTTTTTTTTTTTTTTAAACCCACAAAATCTCTGATCCACTGTCTCTCAAAAGGCAATTTGATAGCTAAATACAAGGCTTTTTTTTTTTTTTTTTTTTTTTTTTTTTTTTTTTTTTTGAGACAGAGTCTTACTCCTTCGGCCCAGGCTGGAGTGCAGTGGCATGATCTCAGCTCACTGCAATCTCTACCTTCCCGGCTCAAGCGATCCTCCCACCCTCAGCCTCCTAAGTAGCTGGGTCTATAGGCATACACCATCATTCCTGGCTAATTTTTTATTTTTGTAGTGTTGGGGCTTCACCATGTTTCCAAGGCTGGTCTTGAACTCCCAAGCTCAAGCAGTCTGCCTGCCTTGGCGTCCCTGGTGGGATTACAGGCATGAACCACCATGTCAGGCCTAAATATATTAATAAGTTTTAAAGTTTTATATTATTTCCATTTCTATTTTGGTAGTAAAGGTAAGTGAACAGGCATTATAGATCACAGACATTTATGTTAAAAGGTCCAAGCTCTTTGTTTGAGATCGGATATACTAGGGGCACGTTTTATATACATACATATATATATATATATATATATATATATATACATTTTTTTTTTTTTTTTTTTTTTTTTTTTGAGACGAAGTCTTGCTCTTGTCCCCCAGGCTGGACTGCAGTGGTATGATCTCGGCTCACTGCAACCTCCACCTCCCGGGTTCAAGCGATTCTCCTACCTCAGCCTCCCGAGTAGCTGGGATTACAGGTGCCTGCCACCACACCTGGCTAATTTTTGTATTTTGGGTAGAGACAGGGTTTCATCTTGAACTCATGACTTCATGATCCGCCTGCCTCAACCTCCCAAAGTGCTGGGATTACAGGTGTGAGCCACCACGCCCGGCTGGGGCACATTGCCTTTATAACTCTATTTAAGTCCCTTGCTTGCACATTGAATAGATCTAAATGACTGGGAGAAAAGTAAAAACATAGTCCTTAGTCCCTTTCATTGTGGTAGATTCACTGAATGATAGATGGAAATTTCAGCCTTCTTGGGTCTACTGCCAGGTTCTATAGTTATTTGCATGTCTCAGAGAAATCTTCATTGATTACACTGTATGGCTAAACTGACTTAAAACAGGTAACAGCCTATTTCAAAATTGAGGTTTTCTTTAAAATGGAAAGTCAGTACTCTATTGTTTCCAAACTGTCGGATTGCATGCCATTTTCCCAAACTCACAGACATTGATAAGATTTCAGGCAAGGGGGAAAAGGAAGGGGTCACAGTGAAAGCGAGTTCTTCCCCTTTTTCTGACTGTGTTTGCCCACCTGTCCTTTACCCTACTGCAGTTCTATTCTGAGAGGAATGTGAGGAAGATGGGAGCCACTGCTGCTAGATTGTTGCCATTAACCAGCTTTCATGGCTTTTGTGGGAGCCTCCTTTTCATTAGTATTTGCAACATGTTCACCAGCAAAATGATTATGTTAGGCAGAGACATCACATCACTTACATTTCATAGCTCAGTGCAATTTTCATAAACTGCGAGGCAACATCCAAAAAAAACATGACTCAGAATTAGAGTTTCAGAAGATTATTATATAGACATTATTTCCCTCAGGTCACGGGCTTTAGTCAAATTTGGAGGAGAATGAAATTGCCAACAGTGAAAAGCAGACAGAAAGGTATGAGTTCATGAGCAGAGAAATAACATTTTCATTTGTTCCTTCCCCATGGGAAAGATTCAGCATTCCGGTAAATGGAGACGGTTATAAGAAATGAATTTTTGTCAGCAGGGATGTGATTTTAAGGCTCACTTATCCATTGGCAATCTAGATTTCTAACCCCAGGAATCTAGGAAATTGCTACAGAATGTAGTCTTCATTATAAACAAGTTTTTTTTTGGGGGGGGGGTAGTTTTTCCCTCCTTCTTTTCTTGGTCAGAGCTTTTTAAGACGAAGGACTGCATGTCTTTCTGCATTTCTGGGGTCAGATGACTGCAGATTTCCCCTGTCTGCCCTGAGTTTCTCTCCATTGCTGTTGCTTTGTGATAGAAACCCTTTCTTTCCTCCTCACCAAACCTCCCTCATTCTGTCCTTGCTTTTCCTAACCCCTCTGTGTTTAGCCAGCACGACACTGACAGTATTGAAAGGTGCAGACTTCCTATATGGCCATGGAGTGGTGGATCTGTGGCCCGATCTCTCTGTTCCCCAGCATTTACAGGATGTCTTATGCTGCTGCTGATTCTGTATTCTCAGTTCTTTTGTGTCAGTGGACCTGAAAGAGCAAGGCAGAAAATACAGCTTTCCAGGTAGCTCTCATTTTACCAGGTATAAAGAGCGAGGATTTGCAAGGTTTCTGTAAGGTAATCCCAGACAACCTTCTTCGTAATTAAAGAATGTTCTTTCATGGGAAATTTTATTTTCCATCTTCGATTTCATCAGATGCTTCTTAGCCCATCACTCATTCAGATTCTATGCAGTGGTTCTTTTTCTAGCTAGGTACATCCTTGAGAGTAGAAAATATTTCATATAATCTAAACCCTTCATTTCCAGAGATGCAGATAGATTCTGTAACATTAATCTCACCTTTATATTTTTCAATTTTTAATAACTTGAAAATATGTATATCTAATGCCTTCTTTCCCTATGCACTTTTGCCTATTTTAATATCTCTCAACACCATAAGCTATTTGCCCAGCTGCATTCTTATTAGACAGTGCTGTTGCCTGCCAAAGCTTTTTGAGAGCAAATTGCATTGCCTTCATTATTATTATGTCTACAATATAATGATTATAAAACATCATTATTATAGTTGATTAATAAATGATGATTGATGACTCTCAGTTCATAGGACTTGGCCCATGAAATTCATCACAATTCATAAACTTTTCTCCAAACCTTCAAGGATTCTAAGGATTGATTTTGCTGTAAAATATATGTGATTACATTTTTTGATACCTAGTTAAGTAGTTGTGGTCAAGGATTCACTGGCCTGACCAGAGCGAGGGTATATACTAAATGTCTGTGGGGTTTCAATTTCTTCCTATTGAATTCTTTTAAAATGTAGAGTCTCTTATCATTGGGAGTTTGGGGATCTTCTGTTAAAGAAAATGTTGAGGGAAGGCATTCTATCTCAGTCTCTGCAGTGAGCCATTCTTCGCATTTTGTGGAATCCTTCCTGGCATTAATTGGGGGACAGAAACAGCATCTGGCATATTTACATGACAGTAGCATGTACTTGTCTTTTATATGTCATTCATTCGTACTTCCAATAAGTTCTTTTCTAATATGAGCATACATTGCTTTATTGTGCTTGGCAGATACTGTATTTTTTACAAATTAAAGTTTTGTGTAAACCTTACATCAAGCAAGTCTGTCAGCACCATTTTTCCAACAGCATATGCTCACTTCATGTCTCTGTGTCATGTTTTGGTAATTCTTGCAATATTTCAAACTTTTTTATTGTAACTGTTGTGGTGATCTGTGATCAGTGATCTTTGATGTTACCATTTTAGTTATTTTGGAGTGCTACAAACCTCACCCATACAAGAACAGTGTGTGTTCTGTTTCACCAACCTGCCTTTCCTCTCTCTCTCCTTCCCTGGCCTTCCTATTCTGAGACACAACAATATTGAAATTAGGTCAGTCGGCCGGGTGCGGTGGCTCAAGCCTGTAATCCCAGCACTTTGGGAGGCCGAGATGGGCGGATCACGAGGTCAGGAGATCGAGACCATCCTGGCTAACACGGTGAAACCCCATCTCTACTAAAAAAAAAAAAAATACAAAAAACTAGCCAGGCGAGGTGGCGGGAGCCTGTAGTCCCAGCTACTCGGGAGGCTGAGGCAGGAGAATGGCATAAACCCAGGAGGCGAAGCTTGCAGTGAGCTGAGATCCGGCCACTGCACTCCAGCGTGGGCAACAGAGCGAGTCTCTGTCTCAAAAAAAAAAAAAAAAGAAAAGAAATTAGGTCAGTTAATAACACTACACTGGACTCTAAGTGTTTGAGTGAAAAAAAGAGTCTTATGTCACTCACTTTAATAAATCAAACTCTAGAAATGATTAAGCTTAGTAAGGAAGGCATGTTGAAAGCCAAGATGGGCTGAAAGCTAGGTCTCTTGCACCAGTTAGCCAAGTTGTGAATGCAAAGGAAAAGTGCTTAAAGGAAATAAAAAGTGCTACTCCAGTGAACACAGGAGTGATAAGAAAGTGAAACAGCATTTTTGCTGATATGGAGAAATTTTAGGAGTCTTGATAGGAGATGAAACCAGTTACAACATTCCCTTAAGCCAAAACCTAATCCATACAAGGCTCTCTGTTCAATTCTGTGGAGAGTGAGAGAGGCGAGGAAGCTGCAGAATAAAAATTGGAAGCTAGCAGAGTGTGGTTTAAGAGGTTTAAGGAAAGGAACTATCTCTAGAACAGAAAAGTGCAGGGTAAAACACAAGTGCTGATGGAGTAGCTATGGCATGTTACCTAGAAGATCTAGCTAAGATCATTGATAAAGGTGGCCACATTGAACAACAGAGTTTTAGTGTAGACAAAACAGCCTTCTGTTAGAAGAAGATGCCACTTAAGACTTTCAAAGCTAGAAAGGAGAAGTCCCATGCCTAGCTTCAAAGGACAGGCTGACTCTTGGGAGGGGGCTAATGCAGCTGATGACTTTAAGTTGAAACCATTGCTCATTTTATCATTCCAGAAATTATAGGGCACTTAAAAATTATGCCGAATCCACTCTGTGCTCTAGAAATAAAACAACAAAGCTGGGATGACAGCACATCTGTTTACAATATGGTTTACTAAATGTTTTAAGCCCACTATTGAGACCTACTGCTCAGAAAAAAAGATTCCTTTTAAAATATTACTGTTCACTGATAATGTACATGATCACCCAAGGGCTCTGATGGAGATGTACAAGGAGGTAAATGTTATTTTCATGCCTGGTGACACAACATTTATTTTACCATTCATGGATCAAGAAGTAATTTCAACTTTCAAGTCTTATTACTTAAGAAATGCTTTTCATAAGGCTCTAGCCACCATAATTAGTGATTTCCTCTGATGGATCTGGGCAAAGTCAATTGAAACCTTTCGGAAAGGATTCCCCATTCTAGGGGCCATTAAGAACATTCATGACATATAGGAGGAAATCAAAATACCAACATGAACAGGAGTTTGGAAGAAGTTTATTCCAAACTTAATGGATGTCTTTGAGGTGTTCAAGGCTTCAGTAGAGGAAATTGCTGCAGATGCATGGAAATATCAAGAGAACTAGCATTAGAAATGGGACCTTGAAGATGTTACTGAATTTCTGCAATCTCATGACCAAACTTGAACAAATGAGGAGTTGCTTCTTTATGGATAAATAAAGAAAGTGATTTCTTGAGATGGAATCTACTCCTGGTGGAGATGCTGTGAATGTTGTTGAAACTACAGCAAAGAATTTAGAATGTTCCATAAGCTCAGTTGATAAATGGGTGACGGTATTTGGGAGGATTGACTTCACTTTTTAAAGAAGTTCTATGTGGTTAAAATGCTATCAGACAGCTTTACATGCTACAGAGAAATCTTTCGTGAAAGGAAGAGTCAGTTGATGGAGCAAACTTCATTGGTGTCTTACTACGAGAAATTGCCACAGCCACCCAACCTTCAGCAACCACCAGTCTGATCGGTCAGCAACCACCAACATGTATGCAAGACCCTCCACCAGCAAAAAGATTATGACTTGCCAAAGGATACCTGTAAACAGCCACTCACCAGACTCAGGTGTTTGTTAGCATATTTTTAGCAATAAAGCATTTTTAAAATTAAGTTAACTACATTGGTTTTTTAGACATGATGCTATTACACACATACAGCCTAATATGTCTATTACTTTTGGACATAATGCTATCAATTATATTAATAGCTTAACATAATTTTTATGTTCACTGGGAAACCAAAAATTCATGGGACTTGCTTTATTGCAATATTCATTTTATTGTGGTGGTTTGGAACCAAATCTGCATTATCTTAAGATATTCCTGTATTTTCATTAAGAAGTAGTATGACTGTCTCACATAAAAGCTGCTAACCTGGAAGACACTCAAATTTCAATATAGTTTGGAACCTGTCTGGATTCCATGTATTACTTCAACAGGAGTGAAGGATCTCATCGCCTGATGGGTTTTTGCAGGTATTCTCATCACCATAATGAGGTTTCATTATGGTTACTGCTAGAATAGGATTGTTTGTTACTAGTTTCCAATGAAGGATGGAATATTGTCAATGTAGGAATTCATAGTGCATGTAAGAAAGCTATAGATATTGTTAGTATAATAATTATACAATAATAGTAATATAATATAATATCCAAGCAATCACTTGATAGTTACTTCAAGTCTCACTGTCTACCCTCTGGAACCAGGAGCAGGATGTCTCAGCTTCCCACTCATTACACTTTTACTCAAGAACTCTTAACTCTAGAGACATTGTTTAACGTTTTGGTATTTGGTTTCTTCTTTTGTACAATGGCAATGATTCTGCCTGTCCAAACAACTATTAACTGTTTTTCTCAGCAGTGCTAGTGTGAATGAAGTTGAATATCAGGAATAATTAACCCTCCTTGCTTACATATGCCATTTCATAATACTCAATCTTCTTTGTTAAGAAAACAAATAGATGAACTGTTTGTTAACTGAGATGAAGTGTTGTTTGTTTAAACTTGGATCATTCTGAAAAATATATTTGTTCCAAGATTCTTATTCCTGAAAATCTTTCTAAAATATGTTCAGTGTCTCTCTGCCTCAACCTGGTCCCCCAAATATAATTGAATCTCTCTCTGATGATGGGTTGTCTTGCACGGCCCAGGCCCATGATACTGGAGTGCTTTTCTCTCTGAATCAAGAAGCAGATATAAAATCAGACTTTATTGGAAGTTGGACTGCTTTGATCTCAGGTCATACCCTGAAAGTTGTGTTTTAATAAGTAATTTCTTATGTGAATTGTTTTCTTAGGTTTTACCTCATTCTTCATAAAAGTAAAAAGTATGTTAGCAAGTTACAAAATGAGAAGTATCATGTTGCATAAGCAATGCAAAATATCATCATTTCCTAGACAACTTCACAGGAGACATAGCATGATTAGAAGGTCAGACTTGATTAAATCCCGTGTTTTGCCTTTAGTTTTTTGAAATTTCAAAGGAGGCATTCTCTCTGTCAATAAGTTTTCAAATTTTGTAAATAATAGTAATCCTGATGCCAGCTAGCAGTTATTGAACTTTGTGTGCCAAACACTGTTCTAAGTATGTTTCAAGTAATAACTCAATTCTTCACAACCAGCCTTTCAAGGAGATACTGATATTGACGTCATTTTTTTAGTGAGGAACCTGAAGCTTGGATTAAGAAACCTGTGTGTCGCCATATAGCTAGTAGCTGGCTGATTCATGATTTGAACTTAGCTGTGCTCAAAACTACCACACCATGATACCTCAGAGATGAATGTGTGTGTGGTGATTATGGGAGAAGAGATCTACATTGACTTATTTTTTGCATGCGTCTTGCATGGTGTTTTAGATAATTTCATTTCTATTATTTCATTTTGAAATATTTCTGCTATAATTATTATCCATATTTTACCTATAGGAAATGTAGTCTCAGAAAAAGTGAAGCTTATAACCAAGATTTTACAGCTAGTGATAGTGATGGAGCAGAGATTTGAACCTGACAACCCAAATTCAGGTTCTGGCTAGGGGTTTCATTAAGAAAAGGAAAAATTCCCTCCGACAAAGATCTTTTTTATGATGTGTAAGTGATTTAAGCTTTGTGTATACCACCCCACCCCTTACAAAGATTTGTATTTTCATTTTTAATTAAATCTGCCTGTTCTGCATTGAAATTATCTCTCTCTCTCTCTCTCTCTCTCTCTCTCTCATTCTTTGGACTTTCTTCAAATCATTGCTAATATACACTGGTTCTTCTTCCTGTTAGTGGTTTATGGTAGACTGGTTCATCTTCCACCATTAACATGATTCTGTTTGTTTGTTTGTTTGTTTTTGAGATGGAGTCTCGCTCTGTTGCCAGGCTGGAGTACAGTGGCACGATCTCGGGTCACTGCAACCTCCGCCTCCCAGGTTCAAGTGATTCTCCTGCATCAGCCTCCCGAGTAGTTGGGAATACAGGTGCACGCCACCACACCCAGCTCATTTTTGTATTTTTTGTAGAGACAGGGTTTCATCACCGTTCTTATTTTTATTTGTCATTCCTGGAAATTAATTTTGCTTTGAGTTTGGGACCCCTAACGTAATGTCCTTTAGCCCCGTGAAGAATGAATGTCTCTGTGGTGCCATTAGCCACTTGTACAGTATCCTGAGAAGATTTTAAGAGAAATAGGAATGGCAGCACCACTTGCACACCAATTAAAAATACATTTTTTAAGTGAAATACATCTTTAAACCTGCCAAGACACAGAGGGTTGGTTCTCTTGGTATTCTTAGTCATTACTGACATCAGCTACAACTTTCTGTTGAAATAACAAAGGATTTTTATGGAAACCTGTTTTTGGTCCTGTTCCTGTTGCCGGTTTTCACATCCTTAGATATTATTAAAGATACAGAATGGGCTTTTAATAGCTCCTATAGGCCAGGTGCAGTGGCTCACTGCCTGTAATCCTGGCACTTTGGGAGGCTGAGGCGGGTGGATCTCATGAGGTCAGGAGTTGGAGACCAGCCTGACCAACATGACGAATCCCTGTCTCTACTAAAAATACAAAAATTAGCTGGGCATGGTGGCAGGTGCCTGTAGTCCCAGCTATTTGGGAGGCTGAGGCATGAGAATCGCTTGAACCCAGGAGGTGGATGGAGGTTGCAGTGAGCTGAGATGGCACCACTCACTCCAACCTGGGCTACAGAGTGAGACTGTCTAAAAAAAAAAGTAGGTCCTACAGAGTCACAGAGTCCTAGTGAGTCTCCGCTGCTACATGGCAGACTCTTACGGATGTCTTTCGGAATGCCTAGCAGCAGTGGCAGCTTCTTCACAACCCACTGTGACTCATGAGGAAGTGTGTCTTCGTGTTGTTTATGACTGTTTTTATGGGTAGGCCTTCCCACTGTCTCACTTTCCTGGCTTGCCTTCTCTTCTGTTTACCCTTGCCCCACCTTTGGCTCAGCTGCACACCACGGGCTTTACCAGAGTCAGTTGGAATGCAAGTGCATCACACCAGCTCTCCATCTCCTTGTGGCATTTTATGGCTCAGAGAGGATTGGAACTAAACCTTGGGTGGCTCACGATTGGTTGTACCCAGCCAAGTCTGGAGAAGTGGAGAAAATGCGTGGGTTTGTGAGTCTGCATGTCCTTCACATTCTTACAGACACATCTTTTGAGTCCAGAGAAATGTAAATCTTTTCCTTTTTGTTTTTAGTGGTTAAAATTTCTCAGGCCCTGAAGCATGAGTTTTGGTTATCCCTACAGCAGGGGAGGTTTCTTCAGAAACAGCTGTGATTATCCAGAGGTGTTACATTGTGCTTTTCTTTTCATGCATTTTTAGCACTTGCACATCATAGTTTTCCTGGGCACCTCCAGCAGTGTCACCTGTTAACTTGGCAGACTGGAGAGACTCTCAAACCTATGTCTGACTTCTGTGTCCATGGTGGATTATTTTTGTCATATGGTGATTTGGCAGATATTTTCTGCAAATCTCTAACTCTGGTAAAGCGTGATGGACTGGGTCCATATACTCAACTTGTAGAGTGATTTCCCCAGAAACAGGAGCCAGACATTTAGCAGGATAAGGGCTCCTTCATGTGAAAGTTGATCTCTAAGCTTAGAATAAATTTTCTGATCTAGAGGGAATTATAGGACTCTGAGGCCCACCTTTACTAGCTTGCCACCAGGCTTGGTGTAACCTTCATTGCAAATGCTAGGATTCATGCTTTGGTTGTACGTGAAGGGGATTATTTCCGGGTGGTATTTTATCTCCTACTCTCAGACTCTTGCAGATCTAGCTGGATGTTCAACATAAGCCTTTTGTATAATTCCCGTGGGCTGTAACTCTGTGGCTTGGGTAGTGGTCACAGGAGCTCTAATGCCAGAATAAATGATGCTGCTAACAGAAAAAAGTAGGGCTCATTTCTCTGCAAAATGCTGCACAAAGAAGACTTTCTTTGCTTCTTCTGGTACATGTGGTAAGTGTAGAAATAGTTTATTGTGAAAGTCTTTGAGCCACAGGTCTTTCTAAGGCAAAATTGTATCCTCCAGGGAAACTAAAATAAATACCAGCCTAATAAACTTCAGATTTAAAAAAAAAGTTATCCTATTGCATTTCTGTAAGAAGAAAAATATGAAAGGTTGATGTGTGTTTTTATTCCACTTTGATTTACTTCCCAAGCTGTCCTGTCCCAATTCAATCTTAAAATGGAAGAAAATACTTTATCATTTGAAGAAGGATGAATGTAGTAGAGAATTCAATTTTTAAGAAGTGAAGGTAGGGGAAGTAAATTTTGATGCCAACTTTCAAGTTTTTAAAGAGTAAAACAAAATAAACACATACACACACAGTTGGCTTTGTGTTGGAGGTTAATGATAGATGTCTTCTCGGTGTTCTTTGCAAAGGAAGTCTTCCATCCAGGCTTCCCCTCATTTGCTTTTAATTACCGTCATGGTTCACCTGGCCTTCTCACTAGCGCTAGCTCCCTGTGCCTTTTGCTTTGCTCTTAGGCCAGACTTTTGGTCCCTCCCTCCTCATCTTTGGTTCTCTCACTATTCCTTGGCTTCTCTTGTCTCCCTGCCCAGTCTGGATCAGGTACATGAACTGCAACCTACATTCTGCCATCCCTGCAGCTGCATAAGCCTGTCATTTTCCAGACTGGTATTTTTTCAGGTCTAAAATGTCCCCTTTTTACTGCCCTTTCTCAGTCTACTTTAGTGATTATTATCTTGTCATCAATCTCTTTAAATATGGCTAGCCTCCCAAGATTCCTCTATTGACTATTGTGTTTGCTCTATTTTATAAAATTTATTATTAAATAAAGCTAGGAAATGTAATATAATAGGCTTCCATGTACCCACCACTCAGCTTGAAAAGCAATTCTGAATTTGCTATTTATGTTACAAATTTTTTTGTATATTTTTCACATATGTGAATCAACAAATATATAGTATGCTTATATTTTGGAAAATTGTATCTTATTCTTTATGTGCTTTTTTAACTTTTTAAATGGAAGATGATGCCTGTGAGATTAATTCAGGTTGCTATGTTTTGTTCTTCCACTACTGCATAGTATTCTATTTTAAGCCTATGCCACCATTTATTCTGTTTATGAGCATTCAGATTGTTTTCATTTTTGTTATTACGAACAATGTTTCTATGAACATGCTTGTACAGATCTCCTTGCACTTCTATCTATTATTTCAGCAAATTATATTGAGCACCTATTAGTGCTTGGCGTGATGGATAGAAGACTGGTGAAACAAGTCGTATCTTGAAGCCATATGCTTTAGAGAGACAAACAGGCAAATTCTGTTGTATGAGTCTTCTCACCTACCTTCTTATTTTTATTTCACTCCTCCTTTATCATATTTCACAGTTCTGCTAGAGTTAACTTTTTTTTTTTGAGATGGAGTTTTGCGCTTGTTGCCCAGGCTGGAGTGCAGTGGCGCCATCTCCACTCACTGCAACCTCTGCCTTCTGGGTTCAAGGATTCTCCTGCCTCAGCCTCCTGAGTAGCTGAGATTACAGGTGCCCACCACCACACCCAGCTAATTTTTTTGTATTTTTAATAGAGACGGGGTTTCACCATGTTGGCCAGACTGGTCTTGAACTCCTGACCTCAGGTGATCCGCCCGCCTCGGCCTCCCAAGGTGCTAGGATTACAGGCATGAGCCAGCGCACCTGGCTGAGCTAACTTTTTTAAACATAGTTTTAATCGTTACTGGTATGCTCAAAAACATTCAATGGCTCCCTGTTGCTTATGTGATAAAGTTAATACTCCTCAGCTTGCCATTCAAGAACCATCTTAGCTTAACCTTTTCTCTATTTGCATCTCACTCATACACCTTTCAGATGCCAGTGCCATTTCCCTCTCATGGTTCTCAATTGTGTTTCTTTACCCTTAGCTATCTTGCCTGTTTTGAACTTTATCCAGGATGTTGAAGTTTTACTCAGTTTTCAAGATCCAAATGAAATACTTTCTTATTCATCTTACATCCCTCATCTAACTGTTTGTTGCAGATAGTGGGATATGCATTTGTTTAGCTGACTAGGAGCGGGAACCATATGGTAATTGCCTCCAACATAGTAGGACCTCATTAATTAAAATAATGATTTATAATCAAATTGAACTGAATGGATCATTTGGTTCTCAGCTTTGCTGTTAAAACTCTTTAATGCTCCTAATGGGAGGAGGGAGTAGAAATAGAGTGAATGTTTGAGTTTTCTGTTGCTTTTCCAGTGTTTCTGACTCTCAATAAGTACTTGTAGCTTACTCCCCGAGCAACCATTCTACACGGGATCCTTACCACATCAAAGTGGGGTAGGTTGAGAAGAAAACTGACTTTAGTAAGAGAGACAGATTCTTCATTTAAAAAAAAAAAAAAGACCATATTCTCACCTCAGTGGGATTGAACTAGAGCATATTTAAACCAGCTTCCATTCTCATCTCTTGGTCACCTCCTTTCTGTTCTGCCTTTTGGGTGGCAGTACAGGTTGTTGACCTGTCACCGATTATGCCCTTCTGCTTCTCTCCAGTCCCCAGGGTAGAAGGCAGATGTGGCTGCATGTGAATAAGGGGAAGCCCGAGTCCACTGTGTCCACGTTTCCATTTTGAAGGAAAATGGGAGAAATGAGGCCAGTGGTTTGATAAATTATATCAAAAATAGTCCCTTCATGCTAATGGAGTGTGAAGAAGCTGATGTACTGGAGATGATCTATAATATTTCATATTTCTCTGAGGAGAAAAATGATAAACTTGATGATGTGTGATTTATTCATGTTTCTTCAGATGAGGAAAAAAATCCTCAAATCAACTGCCTGTTTCTCACTCCCAGAAGCTGGCATGTGGATTTTACACTGGGATTGGAGGTTGGGCTTGTTTAGAGAAATGCCTAGAGAGACTTTGATTAATCACCAGACCTTTGGCAGTTGGTTGGGAGAGGGTAATTACGCTAGCAGTGCCGCTATTTTATCATCGCTGTTTTATGGCTCTACACCACCAGGTGACAAATGTGTTAATTATTGCATTTCTTATCCCAGACCTCTCTTGCCTGCCCCCTCCCCTCATAGTTTTGGCCCTTAGTCCTTCCCTGCAGCTCAGCCCTGGACAGCAGTAACTTGTGCAATCACAGAGCTGTTCTTTGGGAGCCATGCTGAGAGGGACAGGGCTACCAGCCCTGCTGTGTGCAGACGCTAACCACGGGGGAGCTGGTTAATTCCCTTTCCTCTTCCTTCTGCCCATCACCCTTTGGGTCAAGTGCTGCTCAGAGCCAGAAGCTCCACTGGCTTCTTTAATAACTGAAAATGGCACCCCTGGACTGGGCCATTTCACTCTAAATAGCCCCCTGGAGGAGGTTAGAAATGGAGGTTGTCTTAGGCAAAGAGATTTAGGAGGTAAAATTGTCCTCTTTCTTTCTTTCTTTCCTTCTTTCTTTTCTTTTCTTTTCTTTCTTTTTCTTTTTTTTTTTTTTGCCCCCTCTCTGTTTCTGTTACCCAGAGAAAGCTTCACAAGCATGCCTGTAATTTAGTGGCACCATTTTATCACAGCTGAAAGAATTGAATGTAAAGAAGGAAGTTTAATAGAACATATAACTCAGTAGATTCATTGATTGGGGGGTATCTATTGTAGTTTGGCCGGTGAAGGCGGGCCATAGAGGAAAGTTTAGGTAAGTCAGATTTTCTTTAAGAAGAGGCCCAAGAGTTAGTACCTCAGGATTTTGTTTTCTTCTGTTCCTTGGGCATGCTGGAAATTTGTTAGCTCTTAAATCAACAACTTGTTATTGACAGTCATCTTTTTGCTGGAGAACATATTACAATAAGTATAATTATGGTGCCAGACCTCAAAAAAAAAAAAAAAAACAGTTGGTTATATAACTCTAAAAAGATGAGTAGCCACAGAGTATAGGAAGCCACAGAGAAGAGCAAATGCCATTGCTGGGAAGCAGAGCCTATGCTGGGTTAAGTTTCCTGGGAGTTTCATCGTCCAAGAACAAGAATTTCTTCTTCTGACTCTCCACCTTCTCTGGAAATGGTGTGCCACATCTTTTGCCTTCTGGCTAAATTTTTGTTTATTATGTGCCTCTTTTCACTAGAATGCAAGAACATGACTAGTTGGTTATGTTCTTGTAATCCTTGTTTTTAGAACAAGACCAGACAACTCAATTATGGTCAGTATATATATATTTTTGGATGTATGAATGAAAAAATGAAATGAGATCTTAACATGTAACTGTCTTCTTTTAGACTAGACAGGGTTTTGACTGTATTTGAAATTTTTAGGCTTCTTCAACTTCCCTCTTTTATGGGTCCAAAGGATGTCTAAAACCAAATAAGAAATTCCTTCTTATTGATCTAGTGGTTACAGACAAGAGGCGCCAGCCTTCTTTGTCTTTTGGAAGTTAGGAGTGTGCCCCTGAGGAAACTAAGCTCTGGGAAGGTTATTTATTTATAATACAAAATTTATTTTTTGTGGTTGAGCTAGATACAGATATTTTTCAGTTTTTCCTTTCTTCAAAGGCTATATTTTGGCTTAATCTGTACTTACAGCATAACTATTCATGCCAATTATAATTCATATGTGAAAATGAGACAAACTTTCAGCCACCAACTATAACTATTAGAAGCTTTTGAAATACTGTTTAATACTTTGCAATATAGTTATTTATGCATATCTGCATTCGATTTTAAACTTCTTGAAGTAATGTTTTATTTATTTTTGTGTCTCTGTTGCTCAGCAAAGGGTGGCACATAGTAGGTCCTTCATGAACTAATATTTACTAGTGTACTGTGGGAATTTATTTGCAACACCCTTGGCATCACTCTTATCCATTGGGGATAGCAAATAATTTGAACTGTCAAAATCAGTGGTGTTGCTTTGGGCTCAGATGACATTAAACTTTTTTTTTTTTTTAGAAATGGGGATCTTCCTGTGTTGCGCTGGTGGTCTTGAACCACTGGCCTCGAGTGATCCTCCCACCTCGGCCTCCCAAAGTGCAGGGATTACAAGTGTGAGCCACCGCACCCGGCCCCAACATTCAACTGTTTTTTTCCTGACAGTAACTAAGAATGGGATAAATGCCTCTTTGAGGCCTTTTCTAGTTTGTGAGGCCACTTGTCTTATTATTTGTGATTGCAGGAGGACATGCATCACATTCATCTAAAGGTTGAATACATTATTTAATTGTGGCTTGCGAAGAAAGAAGAGCTAACGTGTGGTCATGTTTTATGCTATTTAGGATTGAAAATCAGTCAGTCATGAAGCCATTTCTTTTCATTCTACTTTTGGAGATCATATTATGATAAGCTTTTCAGAAGTACCAATAACCTAGACTCAAGCCTATGTAGTTTGGACCTTCATGTCTTTACATGTGTAGAATCAAAGAACAAACAGTAGGAGTTGGTGGATATGTGATGTGAGAAGCCTCACATCATTCTTGGAATATGTTGTCACTAGTATCATCAGTGGGGCCTCCATGCCCTGCTTGCCAACTCAAGAAAGGCGTGAGATTGAGGGATCTAGATTTAGCATTTATTGAGGAAACAGTGTTGTATAAACTATTGAAATTTTACATAAAAAAAAAGATCTGTTTGGGAAATGAAGATTTTCAAAAGAAATATGGTCCATTTTGAAAGAGATAATTACAGGATATATTTTAGTGTGGACTGGAGCTTACCAATCAGAATGATATTTTGACATTCATGGTGTCAAAAGGTAATTTCTTTTTACATAATTTTCAGAGGTCTCTTCTGCAGATCTCAGACATCTACAAATCAGTATGCGTGTAGTAATAAAAGGAAGAATACAGATTATCAGACATACTGAACTAGTCTTCTTTTGGAATCACATCAGGAAAGGAAAGTTATTAGTGCTTATGCCAGGTAGCTGGAAGACATCTTTGTGATATTTATGAAGATCATCCCTGTCGGGCAATCATTGCTTCTGCCAGAATGACTTACCCATTTATCTAATAAAGGGAAAGATCTAAATTCTTGAACATGTAATAATTCACTTGATACAATTCAGGTTTTTATAAACAAATCATATTAAAACCCCAAACATTAATTAACAGGTGATAAACCTTGCTTTTACTTCCTTGTCCCATCACATTCATTCATCGATGACACTGACAATTATTGAGTGCCTTTGATGTGCCAGAAGCACTTGCTCAATGATTCTGTATGGAAAGGGATGTTTGTTAATTGGGGTGGTACCTCCCAAATAATGAAACATACACACTTTTGTTTTATTCCACAGCTGCTCCTTGAGTAAGATCCAGGCTTGAAAGGCCAACTTCTTCTAGAGGGGCAGATCTTTGAGGAGGAAGAGGCAGCTAGCTAGGAAGGGCTAGGAGGCTACAGAGGTTAAAAGTGGTCTGAGATTAGGGAGAATGGCTAAAAGTGAGTGAGATTTCCTCTCGTGTGTAAATAATTGTAAGAAGAGATTCTGGACAACATATACAGAGGAACAAATGGAGGGATGGTCTTTAGTCAGTGGAAATGGAAATTCATTGGATTATCCATGAGCCCATCTGAAATCAGCAGCCCATTAGGTGGAAGCTTGAAAGAAAGAATTGTCGTGTTTGGTGAATATATCATGATTTTGGAGAAGGATGAGGGCAGAATCCTGCATCCTTTCTAGCTTTCTTGAGAACTTTGTATGAGATTCACTCTCACCGTCATCTAAGTATAAGTGGCGTGCCCTGCTGTTAGAAAATTCCACCATTTGCTAGCCAGTGGACATAAATGGGATTCTTGTTTTTTTTTTTTTTTTTTTTTTTTTTTGAGACGGAGCCTTGCTCTGTTGCCCAGCCTGGAGTGCAGTGGCACGATCTCGGTTTACTGCAAGCTCCACCTCCCAGGTTCACGCCACTCTCCTGCCTCAGCCTACTGAGTAGCTGGGTTACAGGCGTGTGCCACCACACCCGGCTAATTTTTTTGTTTTTTTTTAGTAGCGACATGGTTTCACTGTGTGAGCCAGGATGGTCTCGATCTCCTGACCTTGTGATCCAGTTGCCTCGGCCTCCCAAAGTGCTGAGATTACAGGCATGAGCCACCACACCCGGCCACATCTTGTTTTCTTTATTAATTATTTGTATGTCGGAAAGTCTAGATATATATTTGTCTTCAGGAAAGGAAAGGTACCAATAGGAAATCTTGAGTAAGCCAGAGTATTCTAGCAAATGTAGGAATTATGCCAAGAACAGCCAGAATTGCTCAGCACTAGTGATAACCTGGTGAATAGAAAGACCATCAATTATGTGTTCCAAAAATCATGTCAGCATTGCCAGAGGAGAGCTGACTGCATAGGCTCATCCTCATTTCTCAGGAGAGTGTGCCTCCAAATGACCTACCAATTAGAAGCAGATGATAATGAAGCAAAATGATGTAAATCAAGAGCTGAAGACATTTATGGCCAAGACTTGATAAACACAGAATTGGAGAAAGAAGACAGGAAACACCAGAGGAGGACAGCAAGGACTGTAGTTGTTTTCTTGTTTTTTTTTGTTTGTTTGTTTTGTTTTGTTTTGTTTTGTTTTTTTTTTTTTTTTTACTGTGGATAAGCCCAACTGCGTACTGTGGCATTGAATCTTGGCCAGGCAATAGTTTGATTGCTGATTTCCTTAAAAGGGAAGGATTCTTGTGTAGGATTAAAGTAAAAGTAATTCCATGACAACTTGTTACTGAGGAAGACAGCCAAATACATATTTTGTGAGTAAGGAACAGTCATTTTGGTGGAATTTGGTGTGTTACGTAAGGCTTGGTGCTAGATTAATGCCCAGGTGACCACTTGGGGGACAATCAGTGTAGCCCTGTGAAAGATACAAAGTATTGCCTGCCTAAGTCCCAGTTTCTTTGTCTGTAAAATGTGTGTTTAAGTGGAGCTGTGAGACAATGAGAATATATATAAGGTGCTTGGCACTTAACAGTTGTTCAGTTTCTCTTGAGCATCCTCGAAGCTCCTTTTATTCATTTCTTTGATGTTGAAGGAAAGAGAATAAATTTTGACTGAGCGATGAGCTTCATTTTTTGAAGGTGCTAATTCTTACCCCCATTTTCAGCTACATTGACTGTATTGTTAGCCACTTGTTTCCCATCTAGTGAAGCCATCTTCTATAGTGCAGTGTGTGTTAGTAGGAAAGGCTTATTTGGCCTTGAAGGGCTTATTTGGCCTTGATTGTGGTTTGAGGTTGAGCATATTAAGGATGAATAATAGCTGGAATGGTCCATGATGTGTGCTTAGCATCCTTCAGAATGTTTACGTAGTAATATTTAGATTGCTTCTGAGCACAAGAGAATACATAACAAAATGTTATGTTCCAAATAAAGATCACAATAAGAAGAAATATTGCTCTTCTAGTTTGGCATCCTTTTTCTGCCATCATTTCCCTTTGCGTTTTCTTCCCATACCTTAGCTGTAGCCAAGGATACAGCAGTAAGTGTTGCTTGGTATTTAATCAAATTAAAACCTATGCTAGGTAATGCCTCATAGATTTTATTTTGCCAAGGTAGACGTTCGAATGGAGAAAGAAATAATGTATATTAAGGACTAAAGGGGGTACTCTTGTTTTCTTTCAAATATGATAATTAGTATAAAACTGTCTTTTTCCTGCCAGTTGGCTCATCGCATCTCCTAGCAGCTGTTTTAAATTCCTTAATTGTCTATTGCTTACTCAGCTATCATTTCACAAATTTCCTCACTGCTGCATTTTTGCTGAAGCAAATTCTGACAGTGGGGATGCTCACCTCACAGGCTGGGTTGAGCTGAGTTCTAGTTATCTTCTGTGAGTAACAGGATTAGCTCTCATTAGACAGTGCACTAGGGTGAGGTGATGGTTCCCTAAGTCTCTGGAGTTGATTACTATAGAAATGGGCATCTGGTGGAGCCTCAGGTTGCCAATTGCATTACTCTTCATTTTACTGATGTTTAAATTCTGTTTAACACAACGTAGACTTTTTTTATGCTTATAAAGGAATAGTAGTTTCCTAGAGGATTTGCAGTGTACACTATTGTATAATCTCATAGCTTATAATTTTTTTTCAGAATGAAGGAAGTGGGTATTTTAACCATAGCGTTTGCATTCTAGTATCATTAACCATTTAAATACACTTTGTTAAATCTATCACATTTTCTGTTAAAATAATGTAAAATTCTAGTAGAAATTTTAACAGTATCTTACTGTAAAAATACTGTAGGTAATAGCTCCTGAGATAAGACAGTCTGCTGCTTTCAGAAGTATCAACACAGACCATTCCACAAGCATTTGGTTTAAGTAAATATTATTGAAGCTTTACTAAATTCAGTTTCAGATATTGTGCTCTTTGATAGCACAATGACAGCTTACATATGATGCTTGCAAATGTCATCCACTTATTTATTTATTTATTTATTTATTTAATTTATTTTTGAGATGGAGTCTCGCTCTGTTGCCCAGGCTGGAGTGCAGTGGCACAATCTCAGCTCACTGCAAGCTCTGTCTCCCGGGTTCACACCATTCTGCCACCTCAGCCTCCCTAGTAGCTGGGACTACAGGCGCCTGCCACCACGCCTGGATAATTTTGTTTTTGTATCTTTTTTTTTTTTGAGACGGAGTCTGGCTCTGTCACCCAGGCTGGAGTGCGGTGGCCAGATCTCAGCTCACTGCAAGCTCTGCCTCCCGGGTTTATGCCATTCTCCTGCCTCAGCCTCCCGAGTAGCTGCGATTACAGGCGCCCGCCACCTCGCCCGGCTAGTTTTTTGTATTTTTTTAGTAGAGACGGGGTTTCACCGTGTTCGCCAGGATGGTCTCGATCTCCTGACCTCGTGATCCGCCCGTCTCGGCCTCCCAAAGTGCTGGGATTACAGGCTTGAGCCACCGCGCCCGGCCTGTTTTTGTATTTTTAGTAGAGATGGAGTTTCACCATATTAGCCAGGATGGTCTCAATCTCCTGACCTCATGATCCTCCCACCTCAGCCTCCCAAAGTGCTGGGATTATAGGTGTGAGCCACCATGCCCAGCCCACTTATTTCTTAATGATGGGAAAACTGGTAATACAAGACCAAGTTTTTGTTTATATATCAAATTAACAACTTTCATATCTTATTTCATAGTCATGCATTGCAGGAATGTACGTACTGCATAAAGTGACTGACTTTGTCATTTTTAAAATTCATAATACAGTCAGAAGATAATTAATAGATTTGTTCAAATTTTTATGCTACAATATGTTCTTGCCCCCATGTGAATAAATGGAACAGATCATTTGTAACCATTTTAATTGCTCTAATTTTACATGGACAATATTTTTGTATAAGAAAAGACAAAAAAGGCCAGGCCCGGTGGCTCACACCTGTAATCCTAGCACTTTGGGAGGCTGAGGTGGGTGGATCACTTGAGGTCAGGAGCTTAAAACCAGCCTGGCTAACATGGCAAAATCCTGTCTCCACTAAAAATACAAAAGAAATTAGCTGGGCATGGTGGTGGGCGCCTGTAATCCCAGCTATTCAGGAGGCTGAGACAGGAGAGAAAAAAACAAAAAAGAAAAGAGAAAAGAAGTGGTCACTAGGTTTAAATGCCTAGATTTTGAAACCTCTTTGTTTTAACTCTCTAGTTTTAGGCAAATCACTTAACTTGATTGAATCTCAGTTACTCTTACTATAAAAATGGGACCAGTAATACCTTCCTCAACATGATCTTGAGAAGATTCACTGAAATAATGGTGAAAGTAACCCTATCACAGAATTTATAGTAGGTGCTAAAAATGCTGTGTACCTTCCTTTCCTTCCCTTAGAAAGGCAGTCTCTTTTATTTATTGATTGTACTTTTGCCACCACAGGGGGAAAAAAATCCCTGTTTCTTATAAAACTTTCTAAGAAATTCATGAATTTAGTGTGGACCCTCTAATTCTGACAAATAGAATATTGATTTTGAGTTTGTTGCTGTAAATTTGCCAAATGAAACCAAAATTTTATGGTTTTCCTTTTAAGTCACTTCTGAGATCTGGAGCAAACAAGTCTGTATTTATTAGTAAGTAGTTTGCTAATTGCAAATCACTACCAACTTAACACAGATGTAGAAAGTGAGAAGCTGAGAGGGGGCCAGAGCATGAAATAAGTAAGTAGGTTAAGAATTGCCACACAGCCATCATGCTTTCAGAGAAGAGTGTGAGACTGTCCGAGGCTGCAGTGCTGGTCACCTTAGCCTGTGTAAACTCTCACTTTCTCAGTTATCAGTGGAAGACGGGGGTTAATCGTTATTAGTCTGAACACATCACATTGCAATTATCTGAAAGCTAAAGACATGGAGTAAAGGAACTCTGAAGACACCACCTCCAATGAAACTGCTGATGCTTCAAATGGAATTTGGGCAGATGGAATGCTCATTTAGGGGGCAAATGACATGGACGGGGGAGTCAAAGTAATAAAGACAGCCTCCTTGCATTTGTTGTATCTTACTTATGTGTGAGTTCTGCAAAAAGCAAGCAAGACTAGAACCCTAGAAAAACAACCATTAGGTAGATTTAACTAGTTATAGTCAATCAGAGAAAGCCAGTGTGTGCAAAGAGAGGAGAGAAGAAAGCCAAACAGTAAAAATGTAATCAACCAGTGGGATTCTTTTAGTTCACAGTTGCAATCATAGATGGCATTCCACTACCTTTGTCTTCCATCTGGACCAAGTATGGTTGTATCTAGAGGTTCTATTGTACTATTTCTGTGATCCTTAAACTCTGATGGCAACCTGCCTTAACAAGGCCAAAAACCTACACAACCCTGAGCCTTTTTTGCTAGTGGCATTATCTAAACGTATGCATTTACACCTTATCAGGCTTAATGAGGGAAAATAAACAGCTTTTGAAGACACTAATGGGAAATTATTATAAGTCAATGAAGTAAAAATGCAAATAGATTTGTATCTTAAGTGGGAATACTGCTAGAAGCTAACACTGAGTGAGATCTTGCTCTGTGCCAAGCACATGCTATTGTGCATTAAAAGAGACCCCTGCCTTCCATATAGTATCCTTGTTTTACGGGTAGAAATCTTGAGGTTTAGAAAGGTAGAGTAACTCACCTAAAGTTACATAGCTCATGAGCAGTGTAGCAGAGGTTTAAGGACACATCATCTGATTTCAGCGCCCGAATGAAGAGCCTTTTACAAGGATGATGATTTTTGCAGCAACAAGACAAAGATGTCCAGCAATAGGAAAAAGATTGTAAAGAAATGTTAATCCCTGTAGAGGGCACTATTCAGATTTAACTCACCCAGCATAATTTTCTAACATGATAAAGCAGACCTGCTCCAGCTACTGACTGTTTCAGATAGGTTTGCCTCTGGGGAAGAAAGTGCAGTGATTCGTGTAACCTACTGTCAGGGTTATTTAAATCTCAGACCTAACCTAGAATTTGCTTTAATAATCTTTTATTATTTTCCTGTATATTCTTATGATTTCTCCCTTCTCAATGAATAATGAATTCAGCATAATGAATGCAGTTAGTTCTAGGCTTCTTCATATCTATATTTAATATTCAAAGCACTTTCCTCTCTTTTGTTCCTGATTTATCAAGATCTGTGATTATACTATGAAAAGATGACAAAGGAGACCACCTGTTGGACCTGGAAAGTGCTGGGCGTTAGTTGATAACTTGGGCAAATGTAAGCATGATAGTTTGACCCGGGTTGGGTGCAGTGGCTCACACCTGTAATCCCAGCACTTTGGGAGGCCAAGGTGGGGAGATCTCTTTAGGTCAGGAGTTTGAGACCAGCCTGGCCAACATAGTGAAATCCCATCTCTACTAAAAATACAAAAACTAGCTGGGTGTGGTGGCAGACACCTGTAATTCCAGCTACTCAGGAGGCTATTGAGTTGCTATTCCAGCTACTCAAGGAGAATCACTTGAACCTGGGAGGCAGAGGTTGCAGTGAACTGAGAGTGCCACTGCACTCTAACCTGGGTGACAGAGTGAGACCCTGTCTCAAAATAAATAAATAAATAAAAATAAAGAAAGTTTGGCCAGAGGACTACCTCCATTGTCTTTCTTTCCTACAATCCAGTTTAGATACCTTCTGAACTAACCATGACTTATGAGCCTGTCCGAGAGTACTGGCCAGAGTTAGGGTGGTCACGTTAATTCTAGGCAAGGGTGACGATGAAGGAGTAGAGCATGTTTCCTTGAAGGACTGTGATGATGCTTTTTAGAGCTTATTACATGTTTGCTATCTCTCCCATCCCAAGCAGTCAGGGGTTTTAACTTTGAAGATAATGATAACTGTCTTCTGTGGGTGAATTTATGTCTGTTTTGACCCAAAAGATAATTTAGGATGACTTATGGAATCCGAAGCTAAATGTCAAATGTAATTAAATGTTACTGTTGTGTCTTGCTTTAAGAAGAGAGCTGGTGAGTTCCAGCAGGGTTTGGGAGCTATTTGGATTAACTCTTTTGATTCTTTCTCACATTATATAAGAGGTATTATCTCAGGCAGCACAGAAATTGTCCCTGGGGGACAGGGAGGCATCACATTTCAGAAGTACGTATAAAATTTCTTCAGCATGTTTTTGGGCCTGGCTTTCTCAATATTTCTACCTTTTCTTGAAATCTCCACTTGGATATGGCTCTGGAAGATGGCAGAAACACCATCTTAAAATATACATAATCTTTTTAAGAAATCAGTTTTGAAAAACCAGGAAGTCTCTTTTCCTGACGGTCCTTCCCCAATATGCTTAAATTATTGAATAGGAAAGCTTCAGTATGACACAGCTATTAACATAAGTGCTAAGGATTAAGAAAAAGATCTATCACAAATTATGTCTCCCTGTATGAAGGTAAAGTTGTGCCTTTGACACCTACCCCTGGAAATCATATTCTTTTTCAAGATATAAACCCAAATCAGAATAGGGAGTGAGCTGTTAATATGAATATTGAATCTGGTCAGACACGGTGGCTCATACCTGTAATCCCAGCACTTTAGGAGGCTGAGGTGGGCATATCCCTTGAGGTCAGGAGTTCAAGACTAGCCTGGCCAACATGGTGAAACCCTGTCTCTACTAAAAATACAAGAAAAAATTAGCTGGACATTGTGCTGTGTTCCAGTTGTCCCAGCTACTTGGGAGGCTGAGGCACAAAAATTACTTGAACTTGGGAGGCAGAGGTTGCAGTGACCTGAGATTGTGCCACTGCACTCCAGCCTGCACGGCACAGTGAGATTCTGTCTCAAAGAACAAAACCAAAGAAAAAGAATTCTAAATCTGCTCTGAATAGTGGAAGACAATGGGAGACATTTATCTTTGGTAGCAACATATTCCAAAGACTTACGAGTTTAAAGAAATCATCATTTCCTAGCACTTTCTTCCTTTTTCTCTCAATCCTAAAATACTCTCTGGGCAATCAATTTCAGAATTCTTTCAAGGAAAGGAAAACTTGATTCATCTGCCTGTTAACTACTACAAAGTGTGTGGATTCCTGCTGTTCCATGTTACTACTCAGAGTAATAACGAAACACCTATTATTGTCGTTATCTAGAGAAAAGAAGCTCCTATACTGGATTAAATGATGTTGCTGTGCCCATAAGAAAGGCAGGTATTGGGTAGTAATGAAGGTATGGCATCAGGAATTTCTACTTTGTCTCTTTCATCAGAGTAGCTCCCTCCTCCCCTTTTTATCCTGTAGGAGGAAGATGTGGAGTGAGAGAAGAGCTCTGATCTGTTTGGGGAAAAAGTATCACAGCCTATTAGTTAGAAGCAATGAAATTGAGACAGCTTCGGGACTCCATTAAGTGTGTGGTGTTTAGGCAGACTGTGTCCCTAGGTAAAGTGTGCTGTTGAAGAGGATAGTACACAATGAAATAATTGGGCTTGGGAAATCAACTGGGCTTCAGCAGCCTCATATCTCCTTGTGGGGAATGGGAGAGGGAGCTACAGCTTTCCCTCCCTTCTTTTAGCATAAAAGCTATACTGAATAAAATAGAAGGGAATTTCTTGCTGAGTAGATGGACTGTGAATATATTTCGAATAACACAAACAATGGATATAATTAAATTTTGTCTGGCACAGGAAGGATTCAGAGCATGTCACTTGGAACCCCCTCGTGCCATGTTCTTCTCTAGGCATCTGGATATATGGTTGCAGCAACTGAATAAAAATATTCAGATTTGATCAGTAATGGCAGCGTCTATAGGGACATGTTTTAATGCACTGATGTGTATGAAATTAGGTTCTTAAATAAAACATTATTCCTGGATATTTTCATTTCAAAGGATAAGCTGAAATTCGCGAACAGTGTGAACTAGACTGACTTTTCCCACTGAGACTTACTGATAGGCAAACTTTTGTGGACATTGTGGACACTGGTTGAGGGTAGGCTCACTAGTTTCAGTGGTATTAATGGTCAGCTGCCTGTAGAACTTGTGAAGTAAGAAAAGGTATAGCAATAGCAGGTTCAAGGTTCAGATAATTGTTGTTCTCTCTTAAGAAAAAGGTTTTGAGCAGTTGTCTTCTTTACACTCAGTGTATGTAATGATAGTTTGGCTAAATATGAAGAAGAAAGAGAACATTACTACTGTTTATTAATAACTTTTCTTTGTACCACACATTTAGCTATTCAGGCACTCTGTGTTTGTGTGTATACATATACATTCTCTTATACACATTTGCGACATGTGGTAAAAAGCCCTACTTTTTGGAGTCAGAAATTGTGCTCATTTCTATATCTGCCACCTTGTAGCTGTTGGCTCTTGAACAACAACTAAACCTCTTCTTTGAACATCAATTTTCTCAGTAAAATGAGGGAACTAGACTAAATAATTGCCAAAATTGTTAGTCTACACACACATACACACACACACATTTTGTACTTCTAAAGGCACTGTATAAATGTTGTTTGAGCATTTTTATATACTTATATGTCCACACACATATACACATTTTTAAATAACATCAATTATTTTCCCTCTTTGATGTTTTTATTTTCCTAATAATTCATACCAGTAATGCAAGATAGTGGCATCCAGACCCCATAATCTGAGAGGAATTTGTTGCCATTTGAACAAGGAATGTGTTGCCTCATTCACATTTTCAAAATGATACAAATACATTCTTGTATATCTTTAGGGGAAACATATATTCAATATTTTAACCAGAGTCTTCACTGCTGTGTTCCCACATTGTTAATATCAGGTTGTTTGCCTAGATGTTCACAGTAGAAATACAGGGATGTAGAAACATGGTCTTTCTTCTCCAAGAAGTCATTTTTCTTTAAAATTTGTGAAATAAATGAATTAATTAACAGAGCCAGCCTCTAACATAGTAATCCATTTTGCATTATTCAGCTTTGATTGAAAGAGACAGAGAAAATGTGTTGACGGGGGATGGGGGGCAGAATGGGAGATAGAGATTTCTCAGTATTAACAGGGTGCTCTATAGCTCAATAAGAGGCCCTGTATATATAGCAGGATAGATTTGTAGATAGTTAAGAAAATCTTAAGTCTAAAGGTTGTAATTCCCTTAGAATTCCTGTAAGTTAATTGTTTTTCCCCCACTGTAATGCATACCCTTGAAAGGCAGGAACTTTCTGTTTATCATTGTATCCCAAGGGCCTATCATAAGCACCTGGTAACCAATAAATGTTGAACTGATATATGAGATTTTCCTGATCTTAGAGATTAAGTATTATCCTCATGGTCTAGGGGAATAAAATATCCACACATCCAAATCATAGTAATTCTGTTTCCATATTCTGCTATCTATGGGTTTCATTATTTTAAGTATTCTAAACTTACAGAGAGCAAGACTAATACTTTAAAATTTTATTTTGGCCTATAGGGAAAAAAGAGCAGGTTATTTGAGTTTGGTGACTATGTCCATCACTTTGGTTTACCACCGAATTCACAGCAGATACTAAGAAGTATCTACATTGTTATGTTTTGTTTGGTTAGGTTTTTAAGACAGGGTCTTGCTGTGTCACCCAGGCTGAAGTGCAGTGGCATGATCATAGCCCACTGCAACCTTGAACCCAGAGTGAATGGATCTTCCTGCCTCAGCCTCCCAAGTAGCTGGGACTTAAGGAATGCACCATTTGTGCCTGGCTTTTTTTTTTTTTTTTTTTTTTTTTTTTTTTGTAGAGGTGGGATCTTACTCTGTTGCCCAGGCTTGTCTTGAACTCTTAGCCTCAAGTGACCCTCCTGCCTTTGTCTCCTGAGTAGCTGCAATCATTTAATCCTTTAATAGTCCCACCAGTCTATTATTATCTCTATTTGACAACTTATGAAACTGAAGTCAGATAGGGCAAATGCAGTCATGCACCATATAACAACCTTTCAGTCAACAACAGACCACATATACAGTGGAGATCCAATAAATTATAGTAACATATTTTTGCAGTACTTTTCTGTATTAGACACACAAATATTTGCCATTGTGTTACTGTACTGAATACCGTAGTTGCCTATGTAGGTAACAGTAACATGCTGTAGAGGTTTGTAGCCTAGGAGCAATAGGCTATACCATAGAGCCTAGGTGTATAGCTGACTGTACTATCTAGGTTTTTAAAAGTATACTCTATGAAGTTTGCAGAGCAACGAGATCACTTAACAATACATTTCTCAACTTATGCCCATTGTTAAGCAAAGCATGACTGTAATTGACCTAAAGTCACACAGCTAACAAGTAGTGAGGTTTTAAACTAAGGCCTTTGACCAGTGCTATTGATCATTACAGAGTGGTACAAATATGGTAGTATAAGCTTGAAGAGGAGGGAAAACTTGGTTCCCGCGGCTTTATCAGGGAAGACTTCTTCTTTTTTTTTTTTTTTTTTGAGGCGGAGTCTCACTCTGTCGCCCAGGCTGGAGTGCAGTGGCGCGATCTGGGCTCACTGCAAGCTCCACCTCCTGGGTTCACGCCATTCTCCTGCCTCAGCCTCCTGAGTAGCTAGGACTACAGGTGCCCACCACCACACCTGGCTAATTTTTTTGTATTTTTAGTAGAGACAGAGTTTCACCGTGTTAGCCAGGATGGTCTCAATCTCCTGACCTGGTGGTCCCCACCTCGGCCTCCCACAGTGCTAGGACTACAAGCATGAGCCACCATGCCCGGCCAGGGAAGACTTCTTAGAGGAGGTAGCAGTTAAGCTAGCCCCTAAAGAGTAAGTCATATCTTGAACTGAATGTGTGCTAGAGTTAGAATTATAGAGGATTAGATTCAGAATACAAGGCCATCTGTTTCAGCTTCCTAATTTGCAGAGGAGAAAACTGGGATCTGTGAGGTTAAATAACTTGTTGTAGGACATATGGCTAATTAATTGGCATTAGAACTGTTCTCTTCCCTCCTCTATCCTGTGTTTTCCCTGCCCCCCTCCGTTATGCACACTAGCTCATGTTAAGTCTGGTTTTTCATGAACACTTTCTAATAGGAGTTCCTAAAAACATTTTACAGCTTGAAAGTGGAGGTTTTCTTGTGTATCTATGTATGGCAATGAGGTTAAACCAGGTAAGGGTCAGGGCAGGCTTGGAAGGAGATATTAGAGATATATGGAGATATGGAGAGACAGACTTTTTCTTTTTTTTTTTTTTTTGTTTTTTCCTAGCATTTCACTTTATCGTTACCTCTGTTTCCTTCCATAAGTGTAGATAATTGAGTGTTGAGAGAAAGGGGGCAAATGAAATTCTAATGAGAAAAAAATGATTTAAAATTCCACAAAGTCTATGGAATTTCAGCCTCTTAAGTAACCTGGGATGTTTTTAACTTTCATTAATGTTTATTGCCAGTGTCCTTCCCGCCACCCACCTACAAGGATGTCACAAGGATGAAATGAGGTCATATATGTGACCACACGCTTAGGATACAACTGCCACGTATTGGCAGCCTTGCCTCTTCCTTGGGCCTACACTGTGCCTTGCCTCAAAATGTAGTACTATCAGGTAGTGCCGATGTTTTCATGAGCCAAGTGGTTATATCAGATTTATGCACTGCTAAATAATCGAGTTGGGACTTGGGTAAATACTCATTGGAAAAACATTTATCGTATTCTGAGTGCTTCCTGTTAATCTCCTCCTCAGATAGCAAGCTAGATCTGGAACTTAAGGTGGATTTTTTTCTTTATTTTTTTTCCTTTGTTTTACCCAATGGTTTAAAATATAAAGCTAAACCTTTTTCAGTAAAGTCTGAATCAGCAGATACTTACATTACTTTGGCATAGGCTTTTTATAGACTAGCTAGAAGAATACAGTAATTAGCATGTGCATTTCCTCATTAAAATGTCATTAGTGAAGGCTTTGTTCTTTTAAGATCCTCCAAATAAGGTTTATTGCATTGCATTCCTCACTAATATTTTACCAGGAGTCAGATATCTTACTTAAGTGTGTTGAAGCAAGGATTACTTTGGACTTTCTATCAGGTAATGACCTAAGAGCAGACCTAGAGACGGACAAATCTCTGTGCTTACATTGGGTGGGCCCTACTTTATGTATTAGTAATTAATTGCCAGTCTCTTCTTACACTGTCCACTCAGAATCCTTTAGATATATAGACATTTAGCAAACCTAGACTTGTTTGAAAGAATAAACTGTTATCTGCACTAAACTGTTTCTTTACTTATCTCGGTAGGATTTGATTTGAAAAAAATGTATGAAGAATTAGAAGAAAATAAATTTATAATGTAATATAATCATTTGAGATACAGTATTATGCAGGAATAAGAACACAGGCTTTAGAATCAGACCACTGAGGATTCAAATTCTTGCTTCATCATTAACTGGTTGTGTAACTTTGTGATACTGAGCCTTTATAAACCTCAGCTGTCTGAATGTAATACGGAAATACCAGCGGTCCATACCTTATAGGAATGTTTGAGAATTCAGTTAGATTATGCATGTAAAGTATTTAGCACTGCTGCCTGGAATATATGATCTATTAATACATTACCGGCTGGGCATGGTGACTCACACCTGTAATCCCAACACTTTGGGAGGCCGAGGAGGGTGGATCACCTGAGCTCAGGGGTTCAAGACCAGCCTGACCGACATGGTGAAACCCCATCTCTACTAAATACAAAAAATTAGCCGGGCATGGTAGTGCATGCCTGTAACCCCAGGTACTTCGGAGGCTGAGGCAGGACAATCGCTTGAACCCAGGAGGCAGAGGTTGTAGGGAGCCAAGATTGCGCCATTATACTCCAGCCTGCGCAACAAGAGTGACACTCCGTCTCAAAAAAAAAAAACCACCACCACCAAAAAAATTACCTTTATAATAGAAAAAAAGAGTGTGTGTATTTTCACATGTATTCTATCTGTTTTCTTGTTACACATGTTTGACTTAAGAAATCCTAACATTAACTTTCAAAACAAATAAGAAGGTATTTAAGGAGTGGTCATTAATATCATTAAATGGCTTAAGGCCAACTTTCTTTAAAAAGTCCCCTACATGATGTATTCAAAATAAACTGCTTCACTTAGTCATTTTAACATTATTTCTGCTATGCAGAGTGACTAGCAACTTGAAGGAGCAAGTTAGGAAATGCCTTTGATGACCCCATGAAATCACTAGATTATTAAATAACTGGAAATAAACTGAAAATTATGGGATCATCTTTAAGGCTTTCATGGCATTTCAGTATTTTAGGGTTGCAGTATTCCAAGGATTTTCAGAGTAATTGCATGTCATCCTTTGTGTGTTGTGGGCAAATTGGGGTTAGCTAAAAGTTGGTCAGTTAAAAATAAATTTAAGCATCTACTCTGAGCCAGGCATTGTTCTTTTTTGTTGTGAATATAGTGCTGAACAAGAACAGAATCCTTGCTCTCAAAGAGGTAACATTCCAGGGTAAGAAAATAGATAACTCATAAAGAAGGAAATGATTAATTCAGATACTTGTGAGGCTATGCAGAAGATAACCTAGGCTAACGTGATACAGTATGGGTGGTGAGGATCTGAGTTAAGGGGAGACCTTTTTTTTTGCAGGTTGTTGGGAGGAGATGCAAGTGTTCCAAGCAGAAGAAAGAACAAATAGAAAGTCCCCGATACACTGACAATCTTGGTGTGTTCAAGGGACAGGAAAAAGGCCGGTGTGGCTGGAATTTGGTGTTCAAAGCAAGAGAGGAGATACAAAAGAAGATGACTCATGCAGAGCCTTTGAAGGCTGTGGGTAGAATGTATGTTATACGGAACTTAGTTCTAAATCTAGTTGCAGTGGATTAACCTGGAGAGTGATGCAAACTGAATTTTACTCCAGAAAAACACTATGACTGTTGTGTGGAGAATATGCTCCCAAGTGTAGAAGCTAGATCACCTTGCATGGGCCAAGAGAGATGGTAGTAGTTTAAGACTAGCATTGTAGCAGTGAAATGTAAAGTGGTAGCATTCAGGCATATTTTGGGTAGAGATTTGACAGAAAGTAGGTGGATTGGACATGGGATGTAAAAGAAAAAGAGGAAGCAAGGATGACTTCCAGGAGTTTAGCTTGAGCAACTGGATGGCTGATATCATGTGTAGACATAGGGAAGGGTTGTATGGGGAAGAATTTATAGGGTGTGAGGTTGTGAAGCAGGGAATAATTTTGTTTTGACATGTTGTGAAAGAAATGCCAATTGACAGCTAAGAAAAGATGTCATCTGGGCAGTTAACGAATCTTGGAGATTGGGAAAATGTCCAGCATGGAGGTATAAATGTGAAAGCCATCAGCATATGGAATTGAAAGCTATGGGGCTGTTTGGATTACCTAGGAAGATAATGTAAATAAAGAAGGGGGCTCCAAACAGAGTCTCATTTATAATATCCTGATAAGGAAGAAGACCCAGTGAAGGAGATGAAGAAGGAGAAGCCAGTGATGTAACACAAGCATGGGTCATGGCAAAAGAGAAAAAGGTGTTTCATAAACAAGGATGCTTGGTATGGCCACCCGTGTCAGTGCTGTGAAGTTGAATATGATCAGGACAAAGAATATTCATTAGGGCTTTATATTTCTCCTTTACTACAACCCATTAATGAAACAAAAAATTAACCTAGCACCCAAGGTGTTTCTTACAGTTGGTCTCTCCAGTCTGTTTTAGTATCATTTGTTAGTTATTTCCCCAAACAAATGTTCAGCTTCTTTCTCCAAAAAAGAGATTTTTTTTTTTCCTGGTTCTACTTGTTGGAATCCTCCCCTCCACCGTGATATAAAAGTAATGGGGCTTATTGTAAAAAAACAGAAAATACAAGAAAATAAGGGACAAGATTTTAAAAAACGAATTCAATTCTGGGAACAACAAATGACATTAGGAATATAGGAATTAAACCATGTGCATTCTGTCTCTAACCCCAATTTTATGGTCATTTTCTGGGAACCTTTCCTCCCCATGGTACTTGCATAGCTTTTGTCAAGAATAACACTTCTCACTTCCCCACCTCCTTCTTCTACATGCAGATGCTGCACTTTTCTGGGTAAAGTTTTAGCAATGCCTTCCTTCTAAAATGAAAGCATTTTCTCCTCACGATTAGCATCTGTTTATAGAATAGTTCGTATTTTCGTAATTAGATCCTGCATAGAAATGCAAAGGCTGCTATGTAAAAGGATAATGAATCTTTATTGCACAGTTGAAATCAGATTTGTGCAAAAGGCACTTTGAAAACAGTAATAAGCAGAGACATGTATTAAATCACCCAGATAAGGCACCCACTTTATATTTTCTATTTATAAATGGAAATTATGACTACCCAGTGGATTCCATATGACATTTCCTATTACCAGCAAAGATTTTTAGCTTTGACCATAAAAGTTATCTAAATTCAAAAGCCTCTGTGGATTCATGGCTTTAAGAATACTTCTGGAAGGGGCCATGACAGAGTGGAAAGGGTCCTTTGTCTTTTTCTTTTGTGTGTGTATGCACTCTGCAGAGGGGAAGGTTAGCAAGTGGTAGAAGAAAGAAGCCATTTGAAATAACCATGATAAGATCTAATCAGGAAACTCAGTGTCCATTACACACATACAGTAACATTTTAAGACTCTTCTGGTTGGGCTTCTTGAGAACCAAGCTCGTGTTCTCATAAGCTCATCCTTACATTTTCCCATTGTATGCATCATTCATGGCAAACACAGGATTTATTCCCAAGCTAAACCCATTTCTTGGGAATTTGTTATCTTTTACCTCCTTGGTGAGCCTCAGAAAGCTAGAGCATTGCTCTATGGAGAAAGGAGGAGGGCGGCATTGGGAGGAAGGGTAGGAAAAAATTATTGGGAAGCAGAGAAAGTCAATGTCAAATGAACTGCCAAGGATGAATATTATGGCTGCTGGGAACCTCGGAGAGTATCGTGTGTCTTATGTGTCTATTTCACAGTCAGTGCTTCATGTAAGATGGCAGTCTTGCCTGGACTGTGCTTAGTATCGATTTACTCTCAGGCATGCCAGACCATTTTAGCATTACTAAAGGAAAGAAAGCCTATGTATTTCCCCATGTTAGCAGACATATCAAAAGAGTATCTTTTAAACTATTTTCTTTTGGTCTTCTTACTGTTCTTTCTGTCTTACTGCAACTCCTCCTCCCATCCTGATTTTTTTTTTTTTTTTAATTTGTTTTAAAGAAAAAAGACTTTCTGGCCGGGCATGGTGGCTCATGCCTGTAATCCCAGCACTTTGGGAGGCTGAGGCGGGTGGATCACGAAGTCAAGAGATCAAGACCATCCTGGTTAAAACAGTGAAACCCCGTCTCTACTAAAAATACAAAAAATTAGCTGGTCCTGGTGGTGGGTGCCTGTAGTCCCAGCTACTCGGGAGGCTGAGGCAGGAGAATGGCGTGAACCTGGGAGGCAGAGGTTGCAGTGAGCTGGGATCGCGCCACTGCACTGCAGCCTGGGTGACAGAGCTAGACTCCATCTCAAAAAAATAAAAATAAAAAACAGGGGAAAAGAAAAAAAAGACTGACTTACTAAGAGAGCATTATACAGGCCAGGCGTGGTGGCTGAAGCCTGTAATCCCAGCACTTCGGGAGGCCAACGCGGGTGGATCACGAGGTCAGGAGATCAAGACCATCCTGGCTAACATGGCAAAACCCCGTCTCTACTAAAAATACTAAAAATTATCCAGGCGTGGTGGTGGGCGCCTGTAGTCCTAGCTACTCGGGCTGTGAGGCAGGAGAATGGAGTGAACCCGGGAGGCAGAGCTTGCAGTGAGCTGAGATCGCGCCACTGCGCTCCAGCCTGGGCACCAGAGTGAGACTCCATCTTAAAAAAAAAAAAAAAAAAAAAAAAAAAAAAAAAGAGAGAGAGAGAGAGCATTATACAGAGAACAAATTGAGTACACTTTTTTAGAACGGTAGAGTGTCAGTAACCACTCATACCTGTGGGGGGAAAGAAAAAGACTTCAAACTTTGCACACTTCTGACCCTTCCATGAAAATAGAGGGACCTTATTTAAGGCTAGTTTTGTGGTGGTGCAATCTGAGCACTGCTGAGTGTTAACAAAAGGGAATGAATTGATGCCAAATTTAGAGACCAAAAATGCCATCATTTTCACCTGCCTGAAGTCTTCTGTTGTTTTCCCTAGTTGCTGCCTTGCGCTTTTTCCGCAGTACAGGGAGAGAAATCAGTTGTCTGGCTGTCTAAACTCATGGCATCTGCTTAGCAGTTTCACCAGCTCATGGTTGGGACTCATCCCTCTGTCAGAATCCTTTGCTCCATTAGAAGGGAGACTGGGACCAGACTCCTAAATTGATTTGCATACTTCCACTTTACCTAGCTCAGACAACATATGGCCATGTGAAGCACTTGGATTTATTTCTGTTTCCTCAAATTAATTCCTGAAAAATTGGAGAACTCCACAGTTTGTTTTGTGTTACAAAAAAATTTAGTTCCGGGCGGAGCAAGATGGAATAAACCCAGCCCCACTCCCAGCGCGATGCGACAGAAGACCGGTGATTTCTGCATTTTCAATGAGGTACTGGGGTCACTCACTGGGAGTACAATCGGTGCCGCGCTGCACCTGACAGGAGATTGGGCGAGCATCGCCTCACCTGAAGCGCAGGGGAAGGGATCCGTTTTCTAGCCAGGGAACTGGACACACAACACCTGGAAAATGGTTAACTCCCACCCAATACTGCGCGTAAGCTAAGCATTCCAGGAGAATATATCCCACACCTGGCCGGGAGGGTCCCACGCCCACGAAGCCTCCCTCACTGCTAACACAGCAGTCTGCCGCGATCTATCCGCAAGGCAGCAGCGAGGCTGGGGGAGGGGCGCCCGCCATTGCTGAGGCTTAAGTAGGTAAACAAAGCCGCTGGGAAGCTCGAACTGGGTGGAGCTCACAGCAGCTCAAGGAAGCCTGCCTGTCTCTGTAGTCTCCACCTCTGGGGACAGCGCACAGCTGAAGACCAACAGGGGAAGTAGCGGGAGCCGGTGCAGACGCGAACGACTCTGTCTGACAGCTTTGGGGAGAGCCGCGGATCTCCCAACGCGGAGGTTGAGATCTGAGAACGGACAGACTGCCTGCTCAGGTGTGTCCCTGACTCCTGAGTAGCCTAGCTGGGAGAAATCCCCCACTAGGGGCAGTCTGACACCCCACACCTCACAGGGTGGAGTACACCCCTGAGAGGACACTTCCAAAGGAAGAATCAGACAGGTACACTCGCTGTTCAGCAATATTCTATCTTCGGCAACCTCTGCTGCTGATACCCAGGCAAACAGGGTCTGGAGTGGACCTCAAGCAATCTCCAACAGACCAACAGAGAGTCCTTCTGACTGTCAGAAGGAAAACTATCAAACAGGAAGGACACCTATACCAAAACCCCATCAGTTCGTCACCACCATCAAAGACCAGAGACAGATAAAACCACAAAGATGGGGAAGAAGCAGGGCAGAAAAGCTGGAAATTCAAAAAATAAGAGCGCATCTCCCCCTGCAAAGGAGCGCAGCCCATCACCAGCAACGGATCAAAGCTGGTCAGAGAATGACTTGGACGAGAGGAGAGAAGAAGGCTTCAGTCCATCAAACTTATCAGAGCTAAAGGAGGAATTACGTACCCAGCGCAAAGAAACTAAAAATCTTGAAAAAAGAGTGGAAGAATTGACAGCTAGACTCATTAATGCAGAGAAGATCATAAACGAAATGACAGAGATGAAAACCATGACACGAGAAATACGTGACAAATGCACAAGCTTCAGTAACCGACTCGATCAACTGGAAGAAAGAGTATCAGCGATTGAAGATCAAATGAATGAAATGAAGCGAGAAGAGAAACCAAAAGAAAAAAGAAGAAAAAGAAATGAGCAAAGCCTGCAAGAAGTATGGGATTACGTAAAAAGACCAAATCTACGTCTGATTGGGGTGCCTGAAAGTGAGGGGGAAAATGGAACCAAGTTGGAAAACACTCTTCAGGATATCATCCAGGAGAACTTCCCCAACCTAGTAGGGCAGGCCAACATTCAAATTCAGGAAATACAGAGAACGCCACAAAGATACTCCTCCAGAAGAGCAACTCCAAGACACATCATTGCCAGATTCACCAAAGTTGAAATGAAGGAAAAAATCTTAAGGGCAGCCAGAGAGAAAGGTCGGGTCACCCACAAAGGGAAGCCCATCAGACTAACAGCAGATCTCTCGGCAGAAACTCTACAAGCCAGAAGAGAGTGGGGGCCAATATTCAACGTTCTTAAAGAAAAGAATTTTCAACCCAGAATTTCATATCCAGCCAAACTAAGTTTCATAAGTGAAGGAGAAATAAAATCCTTTACAGATAAGCAAATGCTTAGAGATTTTGTCACCACCAGGCCTGCCTTACAAGAGACCCTGAAGGAAGCCCTAAACATGGAAAGGAACAACCGGTACCAGCCATCGCAAAAACTTGGCAAAATGTAAAGACCATCGAGGCTAGGAAGAAACTGCATCAACTAACGAGCAAAATAACCAGTTAATATCATAATGGCAGGATCAAGTTCACACATAACAATATTAACCTTAAATGTTAATGGACTAAATGCTCCAATTAAAAGACACAGACTGGCAAACTGGATAAAGAGTCAAGACCCATCAGTCTGCTGTATTCAGGAGACCCATCTCACATGCAGAGACATACATAGGCTCAAAATAAAGGGATGGAGGAAGATCTACCAAGCAAATGGAGAACAAAAAAAAGCAGGGGTTGCAATCCTAGTCTCTGATAAAACAGACTTTAAACCATCAAAGATCAAAAGAGACAAAGAAGGCCATTACATAATGGTAAAGGGATCAATTCAACAGGAAGAGCTAACTCTCCTAAATATATATGCACCCAATACAGGAGCACCCAGATTCATAAAGCAAGTCCTTAGAGACTTACAAAGAGACTTAGACTCCCATACAATAATAATGGGGGACTTCAACACTCCGCTGTCAACATTAGACAGATCAACGAGACAGAAAGTTAACAAGGATATCCAGGAATTGAACTCATCTCTGCACCAAGCGGACCTAATAGACATCTATAGAACTCTCCACCCCAAATCAACAGAATATACATTCTTCTCAGCACCACATCGCACTTATTCCAAAATTGACCACATAATTGGAAGTAAAGCACTCCTCAGCAAATGTAAAAGAACAGAAATTATAACAAACTGTCTCTCAGACCACAGTGCAATCAAACTAGAACTCAGGACTAAGAAACTCAATCAAAACCGCTCAACTACATGGAAACTGAACAACCTGCTCCTGAATGACTATTGGGTACATAACGAAATGAAAGCGGAAATAAAGATGTTCTTTGATACCAATGAGAACAAAGATACAACATACCAGAATCTCTGGGACACATTTAAAGCAGTGTGTAGAGGGAAATTTATAGCACTAAATGCCCACAAGAGAAAGCAGGAAAGATCTAAAATTGACACTCTAACATCACAATTAAAAGAACTAGAGAGGCAAGAGCAATCACATTCAAAAGCTAGCAGAAGGCAAGAAATAACTAAGATCAGAGCAGAACTGAAGGAGATAGAGACACAAAAAACCCTCCAAAAAATCAATGAATCCAGGAGTTGGTTTTTTGAAAAGATCAACAAAATTGACAGACCGCTAGCAAGGCTAATAAAGAAAAGAAGAGAGAGGAATCAAATAGATGCAATAAAAAATGATAAAGGGGATATCACCACTGACCCCACAGAAATACAAACTACCATCAGAGAATACTATAAACACCTCTACGCAAATCAACTAGAAAATCTAGAAGAAATGGATAATTTCCTGGACACTTACACTCTCCCAAGGCTAAACCAGGAAGAAGTTGAATCCCTGAATAGACCAATAGCAGGCTCTGAAATTGAGGCAACAATTAATAGCCTACCCACCAAAAAAAGTCCAGGACCAGATGGATTCACAGCTGAATTCTACCAGAGGTACAAGGAGGAGCTGGTACCATTCCTTCTGAAACTATTCCAATCAATAGAAAAAGAGGGAATCCTCCCTAACTCATTTTATGAGGCCAACATCATCCTGATACCAAAGCCTGGCAGAGACACAACAAAAAAAGAGAATTTTAGACCAATATCCCTGATGAACATTGATGCAAAAATCCTCAATAAAATACTGGCAAACCGGATTCAGCAGCACATCAAAAAGCTTATCCACCATGATCAAGTGGGCTTCATCCCTGGGATGCAAGGCTGGTTCAACATTCGCAAATCAATAAACGTAATCCAGCATATAAACAGAACCAAAGACAAGAACCACATGATTGTCTCAATAGATGCAGAAAAGGCTTTTGACAAAATTCAACAGCCCTTCATGCTAAAAACGCTCAATAAATTCGGTATTGATGGAACGTACCTCAAAATAATAAGAGCTATTTATGACAAACCCACAGCTAATATCATACTGAATGGGCAAAAACTGGAAAAATTCCCTTTGAAAACTGGCACAAGACAGGGATGCCCTCTCTCACCACTCCTATTCAACATAGTGTTGGAAGTTCTGGCTAGGGCAATCAGGCAAGAGAAAGAAATCAAGGGTATCCAGTTAGGAAAAGAAGAAGTCAAATTGTCCCTGTTTGCAGATGACATGATTGTATATTTAGAAAACCCCATCGTCTCAGCCCAAAATCTCCTTAAGCTGATAAGCAACTTCAGCAAAGTCTCAGGATACAAAATTAATGTGCAAAAATCACAAGCATTCTTATACACCAGCAACAGACAAGCAGAGAGCCAAATCAGGAATGAACTTCCATTCACAATTGCTTCAAAGAGAATAAAATACCTAGGAATCCAGCTTACAAGTGATGTAAAGGACCTCTTCAAGGAGAACTACAAACCACTGCTCAGTGAAATCAAAGAGGACACAAACAAATGGAAGAACATACCATGCTCATGGATAGGAAGAATCAATATCGTGAAAATGGCCATACTCCCCAAGGTTATTTATAGATTCAATGCCATCCCCATCAAGCTACCAATGACTTTCTTCACAGAATTGGAAAAAACTGCTTTAAAGTTCATATGGAACCAAAAAAGAGCCCGCATTGCCAAGACAAGCCTAAGTCAAAAGGACAAAGCTGGAGGCGTCACGCTACCTGACTTCAAACTATACTACAAGGCTACAGTAACCAAAACAGCATGGTACTGGTACCAAAACAGAGATATAGACCAATGGAACAGAACAGAGTCCTCAGAAATAATACCGCACATCTACAGCCATCTGATCTTTGACAAACCTGAGAGAAACAAGAAATGGGGAAAGGATTCCCTATTTAATAAATGGTGCTGGGAAAATTGGCTAGCCATAAGTAGAAAGCTGAAACTGGATCCTTTCCTTACCCCTTATACGAAGATTAATTCAAGATGGATTAGAGACTTAAATGTTAGACCTAATACCATAAAAACCCTAGAAGAAAATCTAGGTAGTACCATTCAGGACATAGGCATGGGCAAGGACTTCATGTCTAAAACACCAAAAGCAACGGCAGCAAAAGCCATAATTGACAAATGGGATCTAATTAAACTAAAGAGCTTTTGCACAGCAAAAGAAACTACCATCAGAGTGAACAGGCAACCTACAGAATGGGAGAAAATTTTTGCAACCTACTCATCTGACAAAGGGCTAATTTCCAGAATCTACAAAGAACTCAAACAAATATACGAGAAAAAAACAAACAACCCCATCAAAAAGTGGGGAAAGGATATGAACAGACATTTCTCAAAAGAAGATATTCATACAGCCAACAGACACATGAAAAAATGCTCATCATCACTGGCCATCAGAGAAATGCAAATCAAAACCACAATGAGATACCATCTCACACCAGTTAGAATGGCAATCATTAAGAAGTCAGGAAACAACAGGTGTTGGAGAGGATGTGGAGAAATAGGAACACTTTTACACTGTTGGTGGGATTGTAAACTAGTTCAACCATTATGGAAAACAGTATGGCAATTCCTCAAGGATCTAGAACTAGATGTACCATATGACCCAGCCATCCCACTACTGGGTATATACCCAAAGGATTATAAATTAGTCTACTACAAAGACACATGTACACGTATGTTTATTGTGGCACTATTCACAATAGCAAAGACTTGGAATCAACCCAAATGTCCATCTGTGACAGACTGGATTAAGAAAATGTGGCACATATACACCATGGAATACTATGCAGCCATAAAAAAGGATGAGTTTGCGTCCTTTGTAGGGACATGGATGCAGCTGGAAACCATCATTCTTAGCAAACTATCACAAGAACAGAAAACCAAACACCGCATGTTCTCACTCATAGGTGGGAACTGAACAATGAGATCACTTGGACTCGGGAAGGGGAACATCACACACTGGGGTCTATCATGGGGAGGGGGGAGGGGGGAGGAGGGAGGGATTGCATTGGGGAGTTATACATGATATAAATGATGAATTGATGGGTGCTGACGAGTTGATGGGTGCAGCACACCAACATGGCATAAGTATACATATGTAACAAACCTGCACGTTATGCACATGTACCCTAGAACTTAAAGTATAATAAAAAAAAATAAAAAAATAAAAAAAAAAAAAAAAAAATTTAGTTCCTTTCTTGGTCGGCAAAGCAACACAATTTTGTCATTAAAAAAAATCTCTGGATTACTTTAAAAAGAGAATGTTGATTTGATTTGCTTCCCCCCTTCTCTTACCCCTTTCAGAAAAAAAAAATTTATGTTGAATCTTAAAACACTGCATCATGTTGCAAAATGTCCATTTAGGCACACTGAATAGAAAGTATCATCGAGTCATTTTTATTCTTGTAATTCAGTAATTTTGTATCTTTTGTCTTTTTCTTTTTCCTTAATGTTAATTGTGTAACTAAATGTCTCAAACTTGGGACTTTTCACTTTACACATCCAGTGTGTAAAGATATGTAGATACAAACAGTCAGATAGAAGAAATAAGACTCAGTGTTAATAGATCAGTGAGGTGGGGGACTATACTTAACAATAATATGTTGCACATTTCACAATAGCCAGAAGAGAATAATTCAAATGTTCTTAACATAAAGAAAAGATAAATATGTAAGGTGATAGGCATTCTAATTACTCTAATTTGATCTTTACACATTATATAAATGTATCGAATTACCACATGTACTCCCCGTTAATAATATTGTATATCAGTGAATTTTTTTAAAAAAGAAATAGATATAATCATACAATGAATAACTGGATTAATGTGAAATGATACAAAAAGTTACCATTTTAGGCTGGATGTGGTGACCCACGCCTGTAATACCAGCATTTTGTGAGGCTGAGGCAGGAGGATTGCTTGAGGCCAGGAGTTTGAGACCAGCCTGGTTAACAATACTAGACCCCCTTTCTAAAAAAAAGAAAAAAAAAAACCCAAGTACAGCAGCATGTGCCTGTAGTCCTAGCTACTCAGGAGGCAGAGGTGAGAGGATCACGGATCACTTGAGGAGTTTGAGGTTGCAGGGAGCTATGATCCTATCACTGCACTCCAGCCAGGGTGACAGAGCAAGACCCTGTTTCAAAAGAAAAAAGTTACTATTTTTAATGTACTTGAACTTTGAACAGTACTAATATATGAAAATCATCTTGTCTTCTTGAGGAAATTCTTTGTTGCCTAAATTAGGGATAGGTATCATACACTGTGGAATGAGCTCTAAAATGGTGGCTCTTACGATGGGAAATAGTTTTATTCGGGTACTCATGTCTTCTCTCTTAAGGGATCTTAGGAAGAGTCTACATGATAAAGAAGAAATAGCATGGGTTTTAGAGTCAAGAGGCCTGAGTTTTAATTCTCAGGCTTCATTTGTCCTTCTGCAGTGGCCTTAGCAAATATTATAACCCCCCTAAAGTTAGAGTTATCATAGTAATCGTACATACAATGTTATCATAGGAAAAAAGTGAGATAACAGATAATCAAAGTACCTGGGCAATGTTTGACACTTGGTGATCTATAAATATAAATATCACTTCATTACTGAAGGTAACTGCAGCGCTTTTGAAAGGTTCATTTGATGCTCACATAGGAGGATTAGACCTAATTATATATTTCTAGGGTCTTAGAAATGGGGAGCTAGATTTTTCAGACAATATACTATATTTTGTTTTTCCTCCCTTTTGCTTTAAAACAGAAGGCAATTTGTTTCAAACTCTGTGCTCCAAATTGGTGGCTTAATTAAGCAAGTTTATTGACTGTCACAGAGGCTGTGGTTAAAAACTGGCAAATATCATGTGACTATATTAGTATCTCTGAGCAAATAAAGGGAAAAGACAGGATTCCACCCAACCACATTTTTTTCTTTCTCTTTTCTCCCAAGCTCATTCTTGCACTGCAAATTCCACTTATAATCTGTTAATTAAATCATTTCACTCCATTTTATATAATTTTTAATTTAGCATTCATTTTCAACTTAGCTTTTGGCTTCATTTACTGATAATAAACAGTGTTGCATACAACACATGTTCCACAAAACACTCAGTCACACACATACAGATGCCAATAATTTTTTCCAGTATGTCAGGCATATTAAAATTAAAGGCAGCATCTCCCCTCACCCTTTCCATTACTGAATGTGCACCCTGTTTGAATAATACATACTCCCCGGCAGCCAGCAGTGGTCTAATGTGTAAAAATTATGTGTAGCATGTCACTAGTACCTTTTTGAAAATTCATGGTTTTCTCAGACATGTTCTGTGGAAGGTTTCTGGAATGGTCACTTCGTTACCTTGGATCTGTATATTTGGCTTAATGTATATAAACAGTAATACTTTCTAGACTTATTACTTTATGGGTTTATAACTATGTGATAGTTATTGAGAAAGAAAACTCTAGTGTAGCATTCAAATTACTTTTCTTTTAGTTTATTTTTTGAATCATAGTCTGAATTCTAAATATATGAATATCTTTAACCATAGATGATATCCAAAAGTTTCCAAGACTGCAAGCTCAGGGGTTTATGGACCACTCTTAAAAGATAGATACTAAGCAAGGCATGGTGGCTCATGCCTGTAATGCCAGCACTTTGAGCAAGCAAGATGGGCTGAGCACTTGAGGCCAGGAGTTCAAGACTAGCCTGGGCAACATACTGAGACCCTCGTCTCTACAAAAAGTACAAAAATTAGCTGGGTGCGGTGACATTTTTTAGTCCCAGCTACTCAGGAGGCTGAGAGGAGAATCCAGGAGTTTGAGCCTGCAGTGAGGTATGATCATGCCACTGCACTCCAGCCTGGGTAGCAGAGTAAGATCCTTTCTCTAAAGAAAATAAAAATAAAACATAGATACCTGTGTTGTTGTTATAGCCGTTCAAATCCTTAGAATTCATTTACCTTCTCTGCTCCTGCATATTATTTGTCTCTTCCTAATTAGCAAAATTCCACAGGGCCAAATAACACCAGATATGAATAGTAGATTTTATTCTAAGGTCAGTGAGAACTGAAGAATGTTAGGAGCTGACTCAATCAGATTTGTTTGTATTTGGAAAAATACTACTCTCTGGAGAATGTTTTGGAATGTTTGGCAGGGTAGTTGGAGAGACATACTACAGGAAAGAAATGATGGTAACCTGGTCAGCAGTGGGAAAAGTGAATAATGAATTACTCTGAGATCTCTTTGGGGGTGAAATGGACAGGACTATGATCAGTTGAACTTGAGAAAAGGAGAAGCATCAAGGATGATGTAACTCTTAAGTTTCTGGCTTGAGCAGTTGTGTAGGTGGTAGTAATTTTTCATGGTGAAGATGATGAAATACTTTTTGTACCTGTCTTATGATTGCTGTCTCTACGTCAAGGACAGAGGTCATAAGCTCATGCATGGTATTAGAATTCTTACATAAAGAATATCTTCTGTTTTAGTTTAATAATACAATTTGGCTTAAATCACAGACTTTCTCTAATCTTTGTTTTGATTGTCATCTGCTGAGAGCTTAAGACAGCAACTCACAAGTTGGCCCATTGAGAATTTGACAAATGAAAAATTAAAAAAAATTTCAGAATCCCTATATTGTAGCCCAGCTTTCTTTAGCACTTCTATCCTTGAATGCTAGGGCAGTGTTGTATACTATGAAGATCTTTGTAGATTTTTCTATTCTGTAACATTTTAATAGTTCCATTTTGGGTTATTACAACTGTTCAGTCCTCCCCATACCTCAAATTATGGATATTCCCCTTCAAGTCCCAAATTTCCAATGTGCATATGTTTCATCTTATGTTTAATCTGGACAGAGTGTTGGAACGAAATGTGGACCCTGAAAGGTGGATGACCGGCTTGAAGTCTCAGCCTTGCTACTTGCTTAATGTTTGATTTGCTAATCCAGACAATTATAATCTATTAATTAAATAATTTCACTCCATTTCATATAATTTTGAATTTAGCATTCATTTTCAACTTAGCAGATGCTCCTGGTGTCCCACCCATACCCCTCTTTCCCTTCCACTTTAGATCACACTGGCCCTCCTTCTTCCCGCTAAGCCTTATATTCATTCATCTTCAGGGTTTCTCTGGTCATTGAATTCTACTTTGCCTAAGGAGTAGGCAGGAAGTAGGTGAAATGAACTGCTACCTGAGCAACTCACAGTCAGTGACTAATGAGAGTTTTATAAATACACCAGCTCCCTTGCTCCTTAGGTGGGATGACTTTGAGGTATACATTCTACACTGGCTTCTGGAGTCCTCCCAGTGGCATTTGCTTCTAGTTGCCGATAGTGGTAGTTGGTTGAATAATTACATACCCTTTATTCCCTGTCTGCTGTCATGATCATACTTTCCCACTCTCCTGCTATTGTTTACCTCCTAAATAAACTTCTCATTGTCTGCTTCTGGGAGAACCCCAGACTGAGACAACCACTGTGAACATTGGTTTCCTCATCTTTATTTATTATTATTGTATTTTGAGACAGAGTCTTGCTCTGTCACCCAGGCTGGAGTGCAGTGGCGCGATCTCAGCTCACTGTGACTTCCACCTCCCAGGTTCAAGCGATTTTCGTGTTTCTGTGGAACCTCTTACATAGGCTTATTTTTTTTTCCGGCTACTGCCACTATTTGGACTAATTATTCGGAAGTTTTACTTGCAAAGTTTCAGCTTTTATTATCTAGGAAAAAATGTTATCTCCACAGTTTAGAATAAAATCATAGAGAAGACAAGTTGGTTGAGGATATTGGTTTGCAGTCTTCTGTCTGTGTTTCTGTCTTCTGAGCATTCAGATGTTCCTATCCTTCTTTCCACTAGTGTTCACATACCCTGGGATCTTGTGTTGTGTGCAGTCACTCTCAAGGTAGGAACTGGAAGATAAAGTATGTGGGTGACATAGACTACTTAGAAGGAAACTGAAGTTTACATGTTGAGCCCAATTAGAAGCAGCTGAAGACAGGAGAGAAAAAATTAACTGAGAAGTGTAATAGGCACTTAGAGCATGGTGGATAAAGCTGAGGGGCACCCACTTTTCATTCCCTAGTTCATTCTAGTTGTGCTTTCTTAACTGCAAAGACTAATGAATGAAAGCGTTTATTTCCCAGTCTGTCTTGCAGCTAGGATTCTGGGTGTGAATCAGGTATACTTGCTCAAGATTTGAAAGGTGGACATGAGGTAAAGGTTACTCATTTTCAGCTTTAGCTCTTTTTATCTGATTAGCCAGGGCAGGAGAAGTATGATTTTTCTGCAGTGATGTTTCAGTTTTCAACTCAGCTTCCTAGATGTTGAAAGGCAGTTAGGCGATTTCTTGATCCCAGGTTGCAGCTTCGCCTGTGCGTTTGTTGTTGGGCTGCTTCAACAATGGCCTTCTGTTTATGGTAGAAGAAAGGCCATACTTTAACCTTGTCAAGTGATTTTTGTAAAAGGTTGATTCTCTGTATTAAATCACTTCCTATAGAAAATTTCTCAAGTGTTTTCTACTGTGTTTTTTGTGTTGTTTTATTTTGTTTTTTTACCAGAACCCTAACTGATATAGAGGGTTGAAGCAAACTTTATGCTGTAAAGGTCCAGACCCAGATAAAAACGAGAGACAAGAAAGATGCAGAAAGATGGTCGCAGACCTGCCCATGCATACACTACTCCATTGTCTGGTGTCTACAAGAAAACAAAGCAACTGCTCATTAAGTAACAGGGCAGCTGATGCTTTAGCTCCTGAGGTCCTGTGTCATAGAACTTCTAATTCCTCTAATTCATCCACCAAGGGGGCAGTGAGGCATTTCTCTGGTTGAATGCTACATCATTCCTGACTTAGTGCTTTGAATGAGATGACATCTTACTTTTTTTTCTTATCTTAGAGATAAGGTGAACATAAGAAAAGGGGAATGATTTGCCCAACCTTTGACTAAAGGAGAAAGGAAAGATTTAGAGTCCAGTGCTTCTGACTTCCCTCTGATGCAGTAACAAGGATAATATGAGTGTTTAATATGCTGGGGCACAGTAAGATGGCTCTGAAGGTATGCACAGTAAAGAAAGCCATGGTCCCTGCCCTCAGGGTCTGTGATCAGCCACTGAGGCACACATTTCCACTTCCTGTGTTCCATTAATTATGCTAATTTTCCAACAAGCCCCAGCCCCACCTCTCTCAATTATTTTTGTCTCAGCCTTCTAATTACAACATTATATGACCATTCAGACTGGTACTAATTAAATCATTACTTAATTCACAAAGTGTGTGATAATGCTAATGCTTCTTGTCAGCTGAAATTACAACATGGCACCTACTTTCTTCATTCTTGGTAGATGGGGCCAAGGGGTTGCTCTTTTACCAGACTTCTTTTGCTTACCCTCTGATAGCCACCTGACCATCAGCCAGAACCTACCCTCTTCCAAAACTGGGAAAACAGTGCAGTAGACCTAGCAATATGTACCTGTAGTTCATCACTATCGTATGAAGTCATCATCCCAGTTTTGTTTGTGGAGTAAATCTTGATACTCAAGAAAAAAAATAGTAGTAAGATTTGGAGTACTATTTGCTACCATTTTTTGTCATTTTGTTCTGCGTATTACTTTTAACAGAGTAAACAGTAGCTTGTCTCTTTTTCTCATTTCTAAAACAGATTTGTTTTCCACTCAATTAGACTTGTGATCATGAGAACACAAAGTAGTATTTTTCTCCTTCTGGAGAGAGACATACCGTATGATGGGCAAATTGTCAGGAATAATTATACCAAATGATGGAATAAAATCCAATGGAAAACATCTCTCTCATTGCTAGTGATACATTTTTATTTAAGACACAATGAGCATCAAGCACATTTATGACAAGGTGAAATTGACAAGTGGCCCTCTGCCATGATTTTATTTTTAATTACTAGTAAACTAATTAGCCAGAACAACATGTTGTATAATCCACAAAACTGTCGCTCATGCATTCTCCAATAAAAGCAAGATATATGATGTGGAAAAGTTCTCCTTTAAGAGCTAGCCAAAAAAAAAATTATTTCAGAATTGTGAATGTATAGACATCACAGTAAAAGACGTCTCCTCACCAATGGAAGAGCATTTGTATATAACATTTGTTTTGAGATCTGAACAGAAATTAAGAAGAACAAACAGTAATTTATTTTCTTTCTTTCTTTTTTTTTTTTTTTTTGAGAGAGAGTCTCGCTCTGTTTCCCTGGCTGGAGTGTAGTGATGTGATCTTGGCTCACTGCAGCCTCTGCCTCCTGGGTTCAAGCAATTCTCCTGCCTCAGCCTCCTGAATAGCTGGGAATACAGGTGCTTACCACCACACCTGGCTAATTTTTGTATTTTCAGCAGAGACGGGGTATCACCATGTTGGCCAGGCTGGTCTCGAACTCCTGGTCTCTTGATCTACCCGCCTTGGCCTCCCAAAGTGCTGGGATTACAGGCGTGAGCCACTGTACCCGTCCTGTTTTTTCCCTTTTTAAGACCAAAGTGTGCATCAAAACAGCAACCACTTTCTTACATATAATTAAGTTGTATGTAGTTGAGTCACATTATATCTAAGATATACTTCCTAGGACTAAGACTTTACAGTCAGTCAGTACTTACTTATGTGTGTAAGGCTTGGCAACCTTTTCCTTTAAAGGGACAGATAGTAAATATTTTTGTCTTTGTAGGCTGTTCAGTCTTTGCCACAACCACTCAGTTCTGATGTAGGGCAATGGCAGTCATAGACAATGCAAAAATAAATGTGGCAGTGTTCCAATAAAACTTTATTTATGGACACAAAAATTTGATTTTACGTAATTTTCATTTGTCACAAAAGATAATTCTTTGATTTTTTTCAATCATTTAAAAATATAAAAGCTATTCTTAGCTCATGGGTTATACAGAAGACAGGAGTGTGGATTTGGCCTACAGGCTGTAGTTTCCAACCTTTCCTCTGAGCCTGCTGCATGCCAGCAGTCACTCCTCATTCTTTAGTATCTGATGTGTATCAGGCAGGGTGCTAAGCATCGAGGGATATTCAGAGATAGAGCAAAGTCCCTTCCCTGATGAAGCTTACAGTTGAGCTAGAAAGGAACCGTAGATGGGACGGAGACACATATTAGATGTTAAATGGTGTTCCTCTGTGACAAAAGCCACCATTGCTTTACAAGTTTAAGAGAGGGAAGTCACTTCAGCTGAATTAGGTGATCTGCGAAGTAAGACATGACCTGGCTAGGTACAGGTGCATGGAAATGGTGGGATATCAGCTGCATCCTGAAGAAAAAAGCTGTGGACCTTTGAAAAGGTAACAGAGCATAATGCCTTCTTTTAGAGGAAGGGGGAACTGAGGATGGCGAAAATGTCAACCATGAGTCACTTATTCCTATCATTTTCCCCCCAATTCTTTCCTTCGTGTCATCTCATGTAAATTTAAAACATATAGCAGTTTTAAAGAATGTTACTGTTAATACCCAAATACTCACCACCTAGATTCTACTATTACTATTTTGCTGTGCTTGTTTTATTGTATATCTTTCCTATCCTTATTTTTCAGATTTCTCATCTCACTCTGTCACCCAGGCTGGAGTGCAGTGGTCACTACAGCCTGCAGCTGCTGGGCTCTGCCTCCTGAGTGGCCAGGACCATATGTGTGTTTCACCACCATGGTTGGCTAATTGTAAATAATTTTTTTTTTTTTTTTGAGACGGAGTCTCGCTCTGTTGCCCAGGCTGGAGTGCAGTGGCCAGATCTCAGCTCACTGCAAGCTCCACCTCCTGGGTTTAAGCCATTCTCCTGCCTCAGCCTCCCGAGTAGCTGGGACTACAGGCACCCGCCATCTCGCCCGGCTAGTTTTTTTTTTGTATTTTTTAGTAGAGACGGGGTTTCACCGTGTTCGCCAGGATGGTCTCGATCTCCTGACCTCGTGATCCGCCCGTCTCGGCCTCCCAAAGTGCTGGGATTACAGGCTTGAGCCACTGCGCCCGGCCTGTAAATAATTTTTTATAGAGATGAAGTCTCACTATGTTGCCCAAGGTGGTCTCAAACTCCTGGCTTCAAGCTGTCCCCCTACTTCAGCCTCCTGCATTGTTGGGATTACAGGCATGAGCCACCACACCTGGCTGCTTTATTGTATATCCATCCTTCTATCTATTTGTTAATCCATTTTAGTTTTGGTTTATTTAAAATTAAATTTCAGACATCAGGATACATTTTCATAAATATTTAAGCATGCGTATCATTAACTAAAATTTAATGTTGGCTTATAGTTTTTTTCTTTTGGTGTAACATTTATATACAATTAAGCATACTAACATTAAATGTACATTCTCTGAGATTTGGAAAGGCTGATCCTTTTGTAGCCTAAATTGGAAGATACATAAAGTTATCATCACCTCAGGAAGGTCCTTCTGTCAGTCCTTGCCCCCAGCCCACCCCTAGAGGAACCACTACTCTAATTTTGTCTGCTTTAGATTAGTTTGCCTGTTCTAGAATTTCATATAAATGGAATAATGCAGAACCTATCATTCAGTGACTCACGCCTGTACTCCCAGCATTTTGGGAGGCTGAGGCGGGCGAATGACCTGAGGTCAGGAGTTTGAGACCAGCCTGGCCAACATGGTGAAACCTCGCCTCTACTAAAAATACAAAAATTAGCCAGGTGTGGTGGTGGGCATCTGTAATCCCAGTTACTCGGGAGGCTGAGGCCAGAGAATTACTTGAACCTGGGAGGCAGGGGTTGCAGTGAGCCAAGATCACGCCATTGCACTCCAGCCTGGGCGACACGAGCGGAACTCTGTCTCAAAAAAATAATAATAATAAAATAAAGAATCTATCATTTGGGTTTGGCTTTTTATCATATATTTTGTCTTTACTTGCTTAGTATGTAGCAAGGATCTAAATGCAATTATTTTGCCAGAGGAAAGTATATGTTTGATTAAGGAAAACCTAAAAAACAACTTTGTTTAAGTATCTGTATGTATAATCTTAAATTATTGTAAAATTAAATTACCTGTGGATTAAATTTTTCACATTAACATTACTTAGTCTATTATGCTCCCTCATTTTACATATTTATGTTATTTAATTAAAATCTTTGCAGTAGATATTTCCTATTTTGAAGAAGAGGAAACTAAGACAGCAGATAAAATAATAAACAATATTATTTCTTAACCTCTTACTGTTGCTACTTCAGTGTCAGGGAGGAAGAGGGATAGCAAATGTAGGAAGGGTGTTTGCAAGGTGAATGAAGGTGAAGCTGCTTTGTTACATGTTTTCTTACCAAGAAATGGATAGAATGTAGGAGTAGAGAAATTCAATAGGAACATGCAAAATTTGTCTATTGTGAAAGAAGGAAGAAAACTAGAGAATTTAAGGACTATTTTTTAACATTTATGATTAAAATATTGTGAAACAATGTCTTTTTAAAAAGTGATATTTTTTCTATAGTATAACACAAGTTTTTAGAAACTAAGGAATCACCGTATCTTCTTTAGTAAAAGGCTATAACTGGTAGAGTTTTTTTTTTTTTTTTTTTTTTTTTTAAGGATCTCAGGATACTTCATAAACCTCAAAAGACTTTAACTCCTCTGCAGTGTTAGGAAATGACTCCATGAATATCACAGTTCAAGGTTCTGCTGCTGCTTTTAGAAGCCCCCAAAGTGTGAAGAAATCTAGGACAATATACAGCAAGAGGAGAGCTGGCTTTTCTTGCTCACAATAGGAATGTTCCCATCTATCTGTTTGCAAACCAGCTCATAAAATATTTGAATGTTCTTCACTCTGCTTTATGATAATATTTCTTGGCTTGGAAATTGTTTTTTTGTTTTGTTTTGTTTTGTTCTGTTTTGTTTTTGAGACAGAGTCTCGCCCTGTTGCCCAGGCTGGAGTGCAGTGGTGTGATCTCGGCTCACTGCAACCTCTGCCTCCTGGGTTCAAGCGGTTCTCCTGCCTCAGCCTCCCAGGTAGCTGGGATTACAGGTGCCCACCACCACACCCGGCTAAGTTTTTGTATTTTTAGTAGAGATGGGGTTTCACCATGTTGGCCAGGCTGGTCTTTGAACTCCTGACCTTGTGATCCTCCCGCCTTGTCCTCCCAGAGTACTGGGATTACATGTGTGAGCCACCGCGCTCAGCTGAAATTTGCATTTTCATTGTTTTTCATGGTTAACAAATCATCCTTATTTAACAGTGAACTCCATATGTGTTTGTGACACATGGAAAATAAGTAGGCAGCATTTAATGTCATTTGGGAAGCAGTGCTTATAGTGGTTTGGTTTACATTCCTCATATAGCCATGCGCCGCATAATGCTGTTTCAATGATGGCATATGCAACAGTGTCCCACGAGATCATAATGAAGCTGAAAAATTGCTTTTGCCTCATGACGTCATAGCCTGGTAAGGTTGTAGTGCAACAAATTACTCTCACTTCTGGGCTGATGCTGGTGTAAACAAACCTACTGCACTGCCAGTCATATAAAAGTACAGCATATACAATTATATATGGTATATAATACTTGATAGTAAAAGACTATGTTACTGGTTTACGTATTTACTATACTGTAATTTTACAATTATTTTAGTATACTCCTTCTACTAGTTAAAAAGAAAAAAGTTAACTTTAGAACATCTCAGGCAGGTTCTTCAGGAAGTATTTCAGAAGAAGCATTGTTACCATAGGGGATGGTAGCTCCATGCGTGTTATTGCCCCTGAGGACCTTCCAGTGGGACAAGATGTGCAGCTGGAAGACAGTGTTATTGATGATCCTGTTCCTGTGTGGTCCTCGGCTAATGTGTGTGTTTGTATCTTTGTTTTTGTTTGTTTGTTTCTTAGAAGGGAGTCTTGCTATGTTGCCCAGACTAGTCTTGAACTCCTGGGCTCAGTGATCCTCCCACCTCAGCTTCCCAAGTATCTGGGATTACCGGCATGCATCACTGCACCTGTCTGTGTCCTAGTTTTTAACAAAAACATTTATAATGTAGGCCATGTGCAGTGGCTCGCACCTGTAATCCCAACACTTTAAGAGGCCGAGGTGGGTGGATCGCTTGAGCCCAGGAGTTCAAGATCAGCTTGAGCAATGTGGTGAAACCCTGTCTCTACAAAAAATATAAAAATTAACTGGGCATGATGGCGTGTGCGTGTAGACTCAGCTACTCTGGAGGCTGAGGTGTGAGGATCACTTGAGCTCAGGAATTAGAGGCTGCAGTGAACTGAGATTGCCAGTGCACTCTAGCCTGGGTGACAGAGTGAAGCCCTGTCTCAAAATGCAATGCAATACAATTTAATAGAAGAAAGGTTATAGAATATGGATATAAAGGAGGAAAGTATTTTTGTACAGCTGTACATTTTTAAGCTAAATGTGTTAAAAAGGAGTCAAAATTTGAACAGTATATAAAGTAAAAAAATTACAGTAGGCTAAGGTTAATTTATTATTGAAGAAAGAAATTTTTAAATAAATTTAGTGTAATCAACACGTATAATGTTTATAACATCTCCAATAGTATACAGTAATGTCCTAGGCCTTCATATTCATGCACTGTTCACTCACTGACTCACCTAGAGCTACTTCCAGTCCTGTAAGCTCCATTCATGGTAAGTGCCCTATGCAGGTGTATCCTTTTTTAAATCTTTTATACTGTATTTTTATTGTGTCTTTTCTGTGTTTAGATATGTTTAGATATGTTTAGATAAACAAATACTTGCCATCAGGTTACAGTTGCCTACATTATTCAGTACAGTCACATGCATAGCCTAGGTGTATAGTAGGCTATACCATTTAGGTTTGTCTAAGTGTATTCTATGAGTTCACACAATGGCAGAATCACCTAATGACACATTTCTCAGAACACATTCCCATCGTTAAGCAACACATGACTGTGCTTAGTCTTTTACACCAGCTTGGTCTTCCTTGTTAATTGAAACTCTATGTTTCTTCTCAGTTTAAGAAGCTTATTTCGGGACTAATTTTTCCCCTTTTAGAATAAGTTTCCCACATCACTTGGTTATATGACAAAGCAAGTCAAATCACTGTCTCTTTTTGGATTTAATATGTCCGGATGCAAATTGAAGAAATAAAATCCCTTAGATTTTTCTGTATCTTGTCTCCCTTCCTCATTTTCTGCAAAACAGTTTTTAAAAGTTAATTTAGGAAATCTCTAAAATATTAGATTAGCATGATCTCAGAGCTGTAAGGTTCCTGAAAAGTTTATGTAGAAATGTTTTTAGTGCTTGAATTTCTTTTATAGCATCTTGGTGGGTAGTCATTCTGCCTAAAGGAGAACTGAATTCATCCTGTATCCCAGGAACTTTGTCATATAAAAAGTTAAAATCCGTTCTCGTGCTTCAGATGTCGAAGGCCCAGTGAAATTCTGCAAGATGGCTCCCACTTGAGCTTTGGACTTGCAAGTGGCTAGGAAGATGTTGGTCCTTTAATCTCTGTACAGAGATTCAGAGGTAGTTGATAGTTTACTAATGAAAAATGTTATATGTAGCAAGACAGAAGCAAAAAAACATCAAAAACACTGATGACTTATATATAAGTTATTAACTTAAGGAAGATTATGGTACTTGAAAAATTATTTGACAAAAAAAGATTGTATTATGAACTTTTTTTGCTCTTTTTTCTCAAGTTAGTACCGATATAAAATGGCTGTGTTCATGTAATTTCTTTTCTCAATTTGGTTCAAGATTTGTATAGCTCCCGGTGGTAGATTTTGCAGTTGTATTGCATGATTAAAGTGTCCATCAAAATCTTACAGTTGGTAAACAGTATTAAAAATCCATCTCCAGCCTCTGTAAACTGTACAGAGAGCTGTGAATACTAGAAGAAATGGAAGCATTTTAATTAACTCAAGTAGAACTAATCAAAGCAAAGCAACTAGTTTATTCAATTGAACATGTAAATGTCTATTCATCCATGACATGGCAGAACATTTATGTCATCTTATTTAAAGCTATTCTGTTACTTGTATGATTATAAGCTATTGTTCAACGGGAAACTGAATCTTGTAAAGGCTTCCCCACCCCCCCTTTTTGTTTTTTTGAGAGGGAGTCTTGTTCTGTCGCCCAGGCTGGAGTGCAATGACGCAATCTCGGCTCACTGTAAGCTCCACCTCCCGGGTTCATGCTATTCTCCTGCCTCAGCCTCCCAAGTAGCTGGGACCACAGGTGCCCACCACCATGCCCAGCTAATTTTTTTTTTTCTTTTTGTGTTTTTAGTAGAGATGGGGTTTCACCATGTTAGTCAGGATGGTCTCAATCTCCTGATCTCGTGATCTGCCCACCTTGGCCTGCCAAAGTGCTGGAATTACAGACGTGAGCCACCACGCCTGGCCCCCTCTTTTAATAATTACATATTATAGATGATTTTTTAACATGGTTTTTGCTATATTCAGGCCATTTCAGATAACCCAGCTTCTTGCATGAAAGAATACACAGACTTGGGTAACTTAGTTCAGCCACCTGCCATCACCTCTTTCCTTCAAAGGGTTTTCTCTTCTTCATTTCTTCATAACAATTCTTAGTAAATATCTGCTACATGCTGGGTACATGTATTCTCAGCATGCAGTATATCATTTAGTTTTTGCAACTATATTGTTTTTTTTTCCATTGTATGATGAAGACATGGAGGAAGAGTGTTGCATAGTGCTGTAAGTGGTAGAAACAGGATATGAACACAAATCTCAAACGATCCATTGTGTTGAAATGAATTTGAATTGTGCCAAAGGTGATTGACATTAGACACTGGGAAGAAATTTTTGAAATGAGTAGATTCTCTAAGGAGCCTTTTAAGTGAGTACAGCTAAAAGGGGTTGGGATGAAGGTAGTTTCCTGGGATTTTTTATTACCATTAAGACATCTAAAATCTGTATAAAATCCCATTTTTCATGAATTAGTTACATTCTTACCTTGAGCTAGGAAGTTAAACTAGATGGCTGTCTGAAGACCCCTGTAATACATTTAATACAGTCTTATATGTTTATAAAAAGTGGAAACAATGATTCTTTTAACTCTTAAATATGAATTTTTATTGCAACAATAATTAGAAAATATAAATAATACTTACACCCCTGCCATTCTAATATTACACTTAGTTTGGGGCCTACTTTTTTCTAGTCACTTTTCTCATGCACTTAAAAAAAAAAAAAAAACCTTTTTATTTTTAAAAGCTTTCCTTAAAATGTAATGTATTATATATATGTCCGAAAATCTATCCATGTTAAGCATATAATTCAATTAGTTTTAGTAAATTTACAAAGATTTGTAACCATCACCACAATATGACACAGAACATTTGCGTCATTCCAGAAAGATTCATGAGCAGTCTCTCTTCTTCCCCATTCTTTGATTTCTTAAGATGGAAGTGTCTATTACTGGTTTACTGTTTGTTCCTTTCTAACATAGTGTTTATGGAACTTCTTTAGCTGAAGTAACGAAACTTTATATATTCTATTTTTATTTTTATTCTGTTTAAAATATCTTCTGACCTCTCATGTGATTCATTCTCTTAACTCATTGGATATTTAGAAGTCTATTGACATGTTTCAAAATATTTGTGAATTTCCCAGATTTTCTTGTTGTTTGTTTCTAATTTAATTAGCAATACAGAAAATATACTTTATGTGATATTAGTCATTTTAAATTTATAGGTAGTTATGGCCTAGCACATGATGTACCATGTGTGCTTAAAAAGAATATGTACTGTACTCATTTGGGGTGGAGGGTTCTTAGGTCAGTTTCTTCAATGGTGTTGGTCAAGTCTACTATATTCTGGTTGATTTTCTATCTAGATGTCCTGTTTATTATTTAGAGTAGTATGTTACAGTCTCCAGTTATTCTTGAGTTGTTTGTGTCTCCCTTTAGTTCTGTTAGGTTTTGCTCCATCACTTTTGGGGTTTATTGTTAGGTATATACACGTATATCATTATTGTATCTTCTTGATGGGTAGACCCTTTTATCATTATAAAATCTCTCTTTGTCTCTAGTAACAGTTTTGCTTTAAAGTCTGTTTTGTCAGATAGTATTCTCATTCCCCTTTATTAAACTACATTTATTGTTCACATAATATTTTTCATCATTTTTTAAACTTATTTTTGTATTTGTAAGTAAAATGTATCTTTTAGAAAGCATATCATTGGGTTTCTTTTAAAAAAATGGAGTCCAACAGTCTCTTTTTTTTAACTTTAAATTTATTTATAGTTAATATTATTGATTTGATTGGATTTATGTCTCCATTTTGATTTTCATCTTTTTTTGTTCAATTGATTTTCCTTTACTGCTTCTTTTGTAAATAAATAGGTGTGTTTTAGTGTATCATTTTTATTACTTAGTTCATTTTTGCTCTATGAAAATTTTTTTTCTGAATGGGTTAGAGTTTACAACATGCATTCCACCTTATCACAGTCTATTTTAGCTTAAGACTGACTTTGTATTAAACTTTGTCAGTTTAATACTGACTTTGTATTAAAGTTTGTGCAGTAGTATGCACAAATTTTGCTTCACTATAGATCCATGTCACCCTCTTTTATGCTATTATTATCACATGCATCTATATATCTTATATACTTAACAAGGCAGTATTATTATTATTGCTTTGTATAACCTATGCTTAAAGAAGTTAAAGCAAGAAAATAGAAAAATGTATGTATGATTTCTTTTAACATATGATAACCTATATGGTTACTGTTTCCATTACTCTTCATTTTTCACTTGTGGAATTGATTTATGACTTGGTAGCATTTCTTTGGCACATATAACTATATTCTTTCCCTCTTTCTTTGTGCCATTATTATTATATATATTGCATCTTTCTACATTATGTGTCCTACAACACAATTTTACAAGTACTGTTTTATGCAGTTCTTTTTAAATCGTTAGAGACAAGAAAAGACAAAAATTATGTAGTCTTCTATAGTTACCTGCATAGTTACCTTTAACAATGTTTATTTTTCTTCATGTGGGTTTGAATTAAGGTCTATTGTCATTTTCTTCCATCCTAATGAACTTTATGTTTTGTGAAGCAGTTCTGCTAACAGTGAATTCTTTCAGTCTTTAATAGAGGATTTCTTAATTTTGCCTTCATTTTGAGGAATGTTTTTGCTAGATACAGAAATTTTGGTTGACAGCTATTTGTTTCTTTGAGCTCAGGAAGACATCCTCCCAGTGTCTTCTGCCTTCCGTTATTTCTAATTGGAAGTTGGCTGTTCATCTTAGTTTGGGTGCCTTGTACATAGTGAGTCATTTTTACCCTTGATACTTTCTAGATCTCCTCTTTTTCTTTGCCTTTCAACAGTTATATATGAAATGTGTAGATGTGGATCTCTTTGTGTTTATCCTATTTAGAATTATTTGAGAATTTTGGAAGTTTAGATTAATGTTTTTCATTAAATTTGGGGAGGTTTTTACCATTATTTCTTCAAATACTTTTTCAGAACCTTTTTCTCCTCTTCTTCTTGGAATCCTCATTATGTGTATGTTTGTTATATTTGATGGTGTGCCTCAGGTCTGTTATGTTCTGTTTATTTTCTTCATTTTCCCCCCGTTCTTCAGATTTACGACCTGGATCAATCTGTGTTGAAATGCACTGATTATTTCTTCTGCCGTTCAAATCTGCTGGTGAGGTTCTCTAGTGAATTTTTTATTTGTTGTTGTGCTTTCAAATTTCAGAATGTCCAGTTGGTTCTATTTAAGAATTTCTACCCTTTTGTTGATATTCTCTATTTGATGAATTATGACATCATGCTTCCCATTAAATCTTCAAACTTTTTTGGCAGGGGATCTTTGAATGTATTTATAACAGCTGATTTGAAGTCTTTTTCTGTTGAGTCCATCATGTAGGCTCTCTCAGAGATAGTATCTGTTGACTTTTTTTTTTCCTTTCGGAATGGTAAATTTTTAATTTTTGCATGCCTAATATTTTTGCTGAAAACTGAACATTTTAGATAATATATTGTAGCAACTGTGTAATCTGATTCCCCATCGTTCCCTCACACATACTTACAGTTAATGGTTGTTCCTTTTTTGTTTTTTTGTTTTTGCTTGTTTTGGGTTTATTACTTTAGTTTCTTACTGCAGTGGTTCTGTGGAGCATGTTTCCCTCATAATGTATGGCTGCTGTTGTCTCTACTTCATTGAATTTACCACCACCCTTACCACTTATATAAGCCTAGCCTTCTAAGGACCACCCCTTAGTTTAGTGCTCAGTTACAGATTGGCTAGAGATTGTATCTAAACACTTAGAACCCCTAAATCACTGTCTTCCACTTTTATGATGGATCCATAAATGATTTGGGGAATGAATCAACAATCAGCCTATTTACCAGTCTGGCCCAAATCTTAATTTTTGTGTTGTAAAGCCTCATGTTCAGCAGAAATAAGTAGCTTACTAAGGCTTTCTGCAGGCTGTCTGAGCAAGTGTGCAGCTTTGTGCATATGCACAGCTTTCCAGACCATCAGAGATAAGTAGGATCGCATCAATGCCCTCTTTCAGTTCCTGGATCTGCCTATTAATTTTCTGACTGGCCTACTGGTTTGTTGCTTGCTTCAATCAGTTATAAGATTTCAGGGTAGCTGCAGTGTTGTCCTTTCCTGATTGTTTGCATTAAGATCACTATTGTTTTTGACAATACCCTTTGTCATAGAATTTTCCATTTATGCTCCACATAAAATCAGTCATTTCCAGGATCAGAGCCTTCATCTTCAGAGCACGCCTACTCTGACAGCACTTCTGCATCAGGAAGCAGGGGTGGAACTGGGAAGTGGGAGTAGCACCACACTAAAGTGCTATAGACTCTCACTGTTGTCAGTGAGGTTCAGTTAGTTTTCTTGAATAAACACTTCTCAGTTTATTGTATGCCTTTGGTCAATTTCCAGTGTCCTTTAGAGATTGTTTTTGACAATTTTGTTCTGTTTTATTGTTTATTTTTGTGGCAAGGATTTGCCAGCCTCCTCACTCAGCCATTTTGGAAGGTCTGCTGTCTTGGGTATATTGTTGTTTAGAAACATACATACTATGAAGTATGCTCATCTTGAGTATACAGCTAAAGATTTCTTACATGTGAAAACACACTCATAATCACTACCCTGATTAAGATACAGGACATGTCCAATACCCATTAATCTTTCCTTCCTAGTCTTCTACTTTCATCCCAGAGTTAACCACTGTCCTGACCTCTGTCATTACAGATTACTTTTTGATGTGTGTGTGCGTGTGTGTGTGTGTGTGTGTGTGTGTGTGTTTTGAGATGGAGTCTCATTCTGTTGCCCAGGCTGGAGTGCAGTGACACGATCTCGGCTCACTGCAAGTTCCCCCTCCCGGGTTCACTCCATTCCCCTGCCTCAGCCTCCCGAGCAGCGCCCACCACCACGCCCGGCTAATTTTTTTGTATTTGTAGTAGACATGGGGTTTCACCATGTTAGCCAGGATGGTCTCGATCTCCTGACTTCATGATCTGCCCACCTCGATCTCCCAAAGTGCTGGGATTACTGGCGTGAACCACCGTGCCCAGCCTAGGTACTAGTTTGTTTGTTTGTTTGTTTTTTTGGTTTTTTTGTCTTGAGAGGGAGCCTTGCTCTGTTGCCAGGTTGGAGTGCAGTGGCGCCATCTCGGCTCACTGCAACCTCCGCCTCCCAGGTTCAAGAGATTCTCCTGCCTCAGCTTCCCGAGTAGCTGGGAGTACAGATGTGTGCCACCATGACCAGCTAATTTTTTTGTATTTTAGTAGAGACAGGGTTTCACCATGGTGGCCAGGATGGTCTTTATCTCCTGACCTCGTGATCTGCCTGCCTCGGCCTCCCAAAGTGCTGGGGTTACAGGCATGAGCCACCACACCCGGCCTATAATCTGTGTTGTTTTTAAACTTCATTTGAATGAATATTTAAAATATGTCCTCTTTTTCGTCTAGCTTCCTTTACTCAACATAGTGTCTTTTGAAATTTATCCATGTTTTAGTTGTAGCAGGGATTTTTAATTTTTTAATTGTCATATAATACTTTATTAATAGATATGCCACGGTTTCCTTATTGTGGGACATTTGGGTTATTTCCAGTTTGTGGCTATTATTAATGAAGTTGCTATGAGCATCCTCCTCTGTTTCTTTCTATGAGCATATATAGGTACAGTTTTAACATGGTCAGCAACATAATGCATGTGTAATTTGGGCTCTTGCTCTTTTTTTTTTTTTTTTTTTTTTTTTTTGAGAGACAGAGTCTCACTCTGTCACCCAGGCTGGAGTGCAGTGGCACCATCTTGGTGCATTGCAGCTTCCCCCTTCCAGGTTCAAATGATTCTCAAGCCTCAGACTCCCCAGTAGCTGGGACTACAGGTGCATACCACCATGCCCAGCTAATTTTTGTATCCTTAGTAGAGGTGGTCTTAAACTCCTGACCTCAGATGACCTGCCCGCCTCAGCCTCTCAGAGTGTTTAGGATTACAGGCGTGAGCCACTGCACCCAGCCTGGGCTCTTGCTTTTTTAAACTTAGCATTATATCAAGTGCTTCTTCTTGTCTCTGTCATTGTCACGACAAGAGTCATTATTTTTTCAGGTAGTTATACCGAAAGTTATTTCCATTTCTTTTTTTAGAAAAAGTCAAAGGCCTGTGTTTAATAATTGCTCTTGACAACACAGGTAGCAGTTGCTGCTCAGTTCAATAAATCTTTGTTTTCAACTTTTAAAGAAAAACTCCAGAAGTGTATGCTTTTTAAAAATAGTATTTGATTCAAGGTTAAACAAAACATACTGCTTTTTCTGCCCCTTTAAATGTTCCGTAACTCTATGCAATTCACATATTAGTAGTATCACTTTTTAAATGTACAAAAGCAGGCATTACTGAGAGCCTTGGCCTCAAAACATTCATTTGAATGCCTTTTTTTAAAAACATATTTCATATTGGGTTAGGGGAAACTTAAGTTTGGTTTTGGATATAAATGAAGCCATATGACCTTTCATATTTAACTGAAGGAGCTGAATCCTTCCTGCAGAAGCTTGTGATGTTGTTGCTTTGCTCACTTTCCAACCCTCCCTCCCATGCCATCCAACACATGTGCACTTATGCTCCTTCACATACACCTCGCAGGCTCTCTGTGTCCTGGGACCTATACTTCACATAGTACTTGGAAATATTTTCGCTCGAGGAAATGGATATTACAGTTGCAAAGGTATAGGAATTGTATACTTTTTTCCTAACTATACTGTGGTTTTTCTTTTCAAGCATTGTCGAGATTTCTGATGGATAACAGTAGCTGTGAAGGACACAAGGAGAATTGGAGGGAAAGGAATTGCTTAATGGACCTCACATAATTGTGACTATGACTCCAGGTCTGCTGCGTTTAGAAATAGAATTGCTTGCAGATACATTTGTCAAATTTAACTTAATCCCTTGGCTTTTATCTGATGTATATTTTTTCCATTAACACAGTGTACCTTTCATCTCTACTTTCACACAAACAGTGTCTAATTTTTGGTGGACTTTCTTTTCTTCTTTTTTGATACCAACATTATGCCCGTAGGGTCCTAATCAGGTTTTATGCTATGGAGAGAAGACCATAAGAATTGCCAAAGCTGAATTTCCCATCGCTGGTAAAGAGATGCCCAAGATGCAGAAGGCTTAAAAAAAACCGGGCATAAAATAAATGGCATTATAGCCCTATATTGGCTTTAGTGCAGGGGTTAAATTTGCTCAGTGTCTGTCATTTCACCTTACCTGATTGTCATACAGGGTGAGATCATTGTCCAAAGGTTGATCATGTGGAGATGTATGTGTTTTTGAAGTGATCAAACTAAAAGAGAAAACAAAGCTCATGGTTGAAGTCATCACACCTGAATACCATCTTGTGATGTGATGGTTTTGTTGGTATGAATTCTAACCAAGCTGTGGGCATTTAAGTCACATTTGTGGATCAGAAGCCATAGATATTTGCACTTCTCATAGGCTGTGCTTTTCTGATACTTTGATCATTATTATATGGTAACTAACATATAGTAATATATTAATGTATTATATCATATTTATTTAGACCCCAGAATGGGTACTAAATGGGATAAAGCATATGCCAAGATGTTTTAGATCTTGGGATTATTTAATTTTTTTTAGAATTGGCATTCATTGAGTGTCATTCATGTTTCTCGTTGTTTCCTTATGAAAAGTTCTCATTTCTTCTCTCAGTATTTTCTTTTCCCCTGTGAGATATGTTTTCTTTTACACTTTTTCATTCTTCTATCAAATAGTAATAATTGCAGACATTTATTGCATGTTTATGTGTGTACCAGGTGCTATGCCAGTTGTTTCTATGTGTATTTTCTCAGTTGCTATCTTAACGATTCTGTGGTATTTTTATCCATGGTTTACAGATGAGGAGACTGAGCCTCTATTCGTCTCTTTCCCTCTTTAAAGATAAACTCCTCCTATCTCCTTAAACTGAGCTTGTAACCTGGAGCTGTGATTCAACAGCCTACGCTCCAGTTTGTATTTGCTGTTGGGCTATTTGGGTGATGGTCCTTTGAATGTTGTTGTGCTAATAGAGGCCTAAACCTTGAATCCCATTAATGGAAACCTGTTCACATCTTTACTGCTTGTCCTGGGATCTTCACACCTAGAATACTGATCCTTGCCGAGGAATTTGGAAGAAACAGAGGCAGAGGCTGGAAGCTGCTCACCGTCCTATGCCAGGGCAGGTAATGTCCCTAATGAGATGGGCTTATACCAGTGGAGCAGTGGTGGGGAAGCAAAAGCGTGGTGTTCTCTCCTCATGGTTGTGAAAATATCCACATAAAAGATTCACTAACTACCATTACTAATTCAAGGACTTTCCTCAAAATCCATGTATTATAACGGTTTAATATACTAACATGATTTGGAGGAAATCAGCCTCAGCATTGGTGAATGTGTTGACATATGACGCTATTATTTTTATAATTCTTACTTTAGGGATGGAGTCTCACTGTCTCACCCAGGCTAGAGTGCAGTGGCAAGATCATATCTTACTGTAACCTGGAATTCCTGGGCTCAAGTGGTCCTTCTGCTTCAGCCTCCTGATTAGTTGGGACTGCAGGCATGTGCAACCACCTATGGTTAATTAAAAAAAAAAAAAAAGAAAGAAAGAAAAAAAAAGGGAAAAAGGGTGTGGAGACAGGGTCTGACTACATTGCCCAGGCTGGTCTTGAACTCCTAGCCTCAAGTGATCCTCCTGCCTTGTCCTTCCAAAATGCTGAGATTACACATGTGAGTCACCCCGCCCAGCCTAAAGCTGTTTTAAGCTTATTGGATGCATGTTGGTTGTGTCACGAGCAGGAGGGGCTTATAGGCTGAGTCACTGTTTTCTTTCCTATACTACCTTTATTATCACTTAATAACTAAAATATGTGCTATCTGTTTTTAGGTGGATGCTCTGCTTCTCCTGGTAGATATGAAAGCAGGCTACCTATCTTCCACTCCTGTGTTTTTCTTTTTTCTTTTTTTGAGACGGAGTCTCACGCTGTCGCCTGGGCTGGAGTGCAGTGGTGCGATCACGGCTCATTCCAACCCAGCCTCCCAGGTTCAGGTGATTCTCCTGCCTCAGCCTCCCAAGTAGCTGGGATTACAGGCACCCACCACCACGCTGGGCTAATTTTTTGTATTTTTAATAGAGATGGGGGACATGGTTTCACTGTGTTGGCCAGGCTGGTCTCGAACTCCTGACCTCATGATCTGCCCACCTCGGCCTCCCAAAGTGGCTCACAGGCGTGAACCACTGCTCCCAACCCCACCTCTGTGTTTTTCTATCACTTAGCAGGATAACTGACTGATAGCAGAGTTCAGTAAATATTTGTTGAATGAATGATGCTTAGCATGGCAGCTAACACACAGTAGATGCTTCACAGATACTCTGCTGATCATTTCGAGGGAGACTGGCTGTCTCAACTCTTCATTCTTAGAGCTGATTGGAAATAAATTAGCTAAGCACATGGGTTCTTTGGTGATTGGAGTTGCTTGTTGCTATGAGTAAATTATAGACTTTTTTTTTTTTGACATTTTAACAGAACTTAATGTGACTGCTATTACAGTAGTGATCCTACTGAGCTAAAACAAGCCAAGATAAGAAGGGAGGGTGGCTGCAGCAGCTGATACGAGTGCTAGAAAGAAAAGTAAAAAAGAAAATAGCCGAGATCCTGTGAGCAAGCGAAAGAAAATATATAGAAAGATAAGATCCAAAATTAAGGGAAAGAAAGTGTGAAGAAAAAAAAAAGGAATGGATTAGTAATAGTGTCTAAGTTATTTTTGATGTGTTTTTGGTTTAATTCCAGGTGATAGCAGAAAGAGCCCTGGCAGTTCCTTTTGGACCTGCTTAGGAATTTGTTATTTTTCATTTTCCTTCAAGGAATTTACCATGTCTTTTCTTCTACTGTATCTCTGCTTTTCATCATCACCAAGGCCATTTGTTCATTCTCTCTTTTTAGGAGCTGGGAAGGCTGAATTTTTCTTTATTTCTTATATTGGATGACTTGATAAACTTTCACTGAGAAAAGGTTTTACAGCTAAAAATAAAAATTTTTTTAAAAAGTATAACAGAAATAACTCTTGTGATAGGAATTCTTTCTGATGGGATGATTATTCATGAATGCCTTGCTTAATCTCTAAGGCCCTTTATTTTTTTTCACCTGTATATTGAAGGTGTTGAACAATATAATCCTTGCTCTCATATTGTATTTTAAATAAAGGATTGTCTGCAAGAACCAAAAAAAAGGAATCGGTAATTCACACATGTGCTTCACTCACTATTCTGGGTACTTTATGTACATAATCTTATTTAATTCTTTTTAACAACTCATGCCTCAAATGAGGAAACTGAGGCTCATACAGATCATAACTTCCCAGAGAAGGAACAGCAGTACCATGATGTTGCCTGGTGAGCTATGCCGGAATATAGAAGAAAGGAAACAAAACAGAAAATAGAAAAATATGTTGAAACTCAGATAACCTGTACTTCATGTAGGCCCTCTACTCAGA